>NC_056737.1:228033280-228065780 GCF_019279795.1 Protopterus annectens
CCCCTGCAAAGATAACCATTTGAAATGTGAGGACCCGCTAGAGCAAGTCCTACAATGTGGAACCTAAATGGCTGAAAACATGGACTTGTATATACCAAGTCCAAGATGACATTTCTTACAGTATTCCTTTTTCTCCAGGGTATGATGATCTCAGAGCTGGTATATGTATATATATGTATATATAGTATGTGTTAATTCCATTTTTTGATCAATGTCTTGATGATGTATATCATTTTGGTGTTCAGTGGGGAAAAAATATAGGTGAATATTTATCATGGTATAAAAAGGTAAATTGGAGAATCAAAATGTTACTAGAAGTAATATTTGAGGTAGCAGCTATTGTGGTAATAGCATATATTGCAAGGTTGTATCCAAAACTAAATATTTCACATCAGTGAGTACATCTAAGGTATTTTCTATTAGACGTTTAATTAATTGTGCTGCAGAGTGGGTCGTATATATGGCATTGTGGTCGTATATATGGCAGTGTGCCAATGTGCAGCTGTTTATGTTGAGCAGACCTCCAGGCCATGGAAATAGCACATTGCAGTTCATTTGAATAACTTGAAGTATAAACATGATAGAAGTTATCTGTATAAGCATAAACTTGAACATGTATCTGCTCATTTTGTTTTTGTCGGTATTGATGTTACTGTAGGTGATGGTTTGTCAATTCAATCTAAACATATATTTTTGGATAGGAAAGAAAAAAACAGGGCTTAATAAATATTTTTAGGTATGCTTAATAAAATATAAGTTTATGGATTAATATTTAATATATTTATAATGTTTCCTGATAAAATATTTAGTAATTGTATTAATAACATATATTTATATGTAATATATTTATGTTTCCTGATAAAATATTTAGTAATTATATCTGTAGTGTTATTTAAATGTATGTTTCTGTGTATACAAGTGTATACCTACTTTTATATGTTGGGAAGTAGGAAGTTTATTTGTCTGATGCTATATTTCTTTAATTTTTTCTGTATTAAGATGAACTTGCTTGATAGCACCGATGATGCCAATCGGCGAAACCAGTCTGCTTTAGATGTTTGTTTTTATCAGCCATACTATTTCTTGAAATTGAAGGTTTGTTAAAACCTGTTACACTTATTTATACATTTTTGTGGAGTGCTTGTTTGTTTGTGTTGTGGATTTATCTTCTACACCATGCAATGTTTGTTTGGCTCTTGTACCAACTGATGTTGCAAATATATATATATATATATATATATATATATATGTATATATATATATATATATATATATATATATATATATATATATATATAAATGGGATCCGGACACATACTCATATATATATATATATATATATATATATATATATATATATATATATATATTTATTATTTATATGGGTCTAGGACACATGCTTGACTACCATATGTCCGAATCACAAAACATCGAACACACATACACGAAAGCACTTAACATCGACAAGCGCTTCCGTGTATGTGTGTCTGTTTCGTAGAGCGGACTACAGTGTGTGTAAGGGAAAATTACCTTTTCCCCACTGTAGTGCGATTTCAGAGTGAGAATAATAAAGTAGGGGGGGTGTGGGGAGATTTTTTTTTCTGAAGTACACATACATGGAAGCGCTTTTCGATGTTAAGTCCTTTCGTGTATGTGTGTTTGATGTTTTGTGATTCGGACATATGCTAGTCAAGCATGTGTCCTAGACCCATATATAAATATATATATATATAAATATATATATATATATATATATATATATATATATATATATATATGTATATATATATATATATATATATATATATATAGATAGATATATATATATATATATATGGATTCATATCACTTCTTTGAAAGACCATTTCACTGCCACTCATTTCACTGAGACCATATCACCTAAAGTTCATTTCACCAACATGTCATTTCACCTAAAACTCATTTCACTGACAAGTAGTACTCTAAGGCAAGTCAAACATAGATGTCCTTTTTCCCACTGTAGTGCAATCCTGGTGTTAGTATATATATATATATATATATATATATATATATATATATATATATATACATATATAGTTAGGGGGTGTGTGGGGACCCCTCACATTGGGGGGGTGTTGCCCCCCACCTAGTTGGGTTTTACCAAATAATGTAACACCAAACCAGACAACAGAAAACCAAATTAAGTGGGGGGCTACAATCCCCACACCCCCACACTATATATACTAACACCAGGATCACACTACAGTGGGGAAAAGGACATATACCTTTGACTTGCCTTAGAGTACTACTTGTCAGTGAAATGAGTTTTAGGTGAAATGAAATTTTGTTTAAATGAATTTTAGTTGATTTTCAAGGAAGTGATACAAATCCATATACATATACATATATATATATATATATATATATATATATATATATATATATATATATATATATATATATATATATATATATACATATATAAGTCTGGGGTGTAGTGCAGCAATTTTTGGACATTCGCTGTTCTCTGGGTTTTCTAATAGCACACTAGAACTAGTAATGGATGGTAAAACTATTCCAATATATTAACCCACATTAATTTATTATACCACGTTAAGTGCTTTCATCTTACTCTCTGGACTTCATTAGAACAAATACACCAGTAAAATTCTAGAGTTTATAAAGCACAGTAAGATCACATGATTGTTCATTTAATTAATTAATTAAATACCTCCACATTAACCCTTGAAACCCCCAAATTCAGCAATTTTAAACTAAAATACATGAATAAATGTAATAAAATAAGAATAAATACTCCTTGAAAATGAGTGTACAATAAATGTCATTTCATTAACTTACCCATAGGAACACTAGATAAAATTCATTGTGCAATATCTATATCTAAAAAAACACTAAATACTATAAATCTGTTTAAAAAAGAAATAAAATGTGTAAAGCAGCCCAATAATGGGGACCAAACCTACACATAAACAAATGTTGCCTTCAAATGCAGGATACTGTTGATGGAAATCATATCATTCAAAACTGGATAGGTGGTTGAGTTGGTCATAAGCTACCACTTGAGATCCTTAAATTGCAATATATCATCTCCTGGACCACCTCTATTACCCAAGCTGATATGGGCGATAACATAAAGCTTAAAAGTATGGGTGCTATAAGTACAAATTTTAAAAACGTAAGTTTAATCTGTGTGTGTGTGTTGGGGGGTTATTTGAATGGTTTAATCCACAACTATTTAAGTTTAGCTTTGTAGTTTTTTTTTTATTCTGATGAAGTCATGATTAGACAACAAAAGTGCTTAATGGTGTGTTTTAATATTTAAAATAAACCTGGATTTGTGTTTATGACAGCCTGTCACCCTTTATGTTTTTGGAGCTTACGTTTGTATAATGCATTGTGGTCATCCTTCTTCCTACCATCATACAGCTGATGATAAATTCTGGCTCTTAAAAGTTATATTACTTTAGCAGTATAAAAACACACACATTGTTAGCACTGGTCTACGTATACTACTCTCATACTGGAGCAATGGTACCTCTGACACAATCTTACCACAAACTAGGAAAACCACAGGAAGACTGAACAAACTCAAGAAAAAAAAAAACAATCCTGCTGCAGTAAAACAATGTGGAGACATGTACAGACTGGTAGAAGAAATACTGTATTGACTTGTAAAGACTGGTATATGGAAGGTAGAGCCTTCAATAATATGTTTACATTGAGCACAATCCCCACATGTTTTCATGTTTGCAAGGCTCTCCAAGGGACCTGTCCTTTCAAAAAGGGGCTTAAAGAAAGTGTCCTTTTTGTAAATGATTTTGAGAAAGGTACATAAATTATCCAAATGTTCCTGATTAATAGCAAAATATTCCAGTTCTTATGGACAACTCCTTTAATATTGTAAAAATCCAAATTGTAAGTAAGTGTCAAAGCCTTATTGCAGTCAGCTTGAATATTGATGGGGGCCTAACTAATCGAATGCTGACTACCTTTATCTAACAGGGAACAAAATGCCCACTGTCTGTCTTAGTTTTAACTTCTTGAAAAATTCCATTAAGGAGCCTAATAGGATAACCTTGAACCTCAAGCATGTGTTTAAGCTTTAAACATTCCTGAGTAAAATGGTCATCCTGTGAGACCATCCTTGAAAGTCTGACAAACTGCCCTTAACTAAAGATCATTTTTGGTGGATAGGGTGCCAGTTACTGAAATGTAATAGTCAGGATAGGTTGGTTTCCTGAATATACATAATTCAAAACAACATTTAACTCTATTTTTGAGAATGGTAATGTACAAATAAGTAACTTTCTCATATTGAAAAGTCACAGTAAACTTCAAAAATCAAGTAGCAGAATGCAAATACTGAAAAAATCCTTTAATATATCCACAGTATCAATCCAAAAAATCACTATGTCATCAGGAAATCACCAATAAGGTGACCAACAGTTCAGATAGGGTGAATAAAAATATGCCCTCCCAATGACCCATGATAAGGTTGGCAAAAATGAGGGTGCATGCATTGCTACCCCCAAATGTTGTCTAAATACATGTCATTCAAAGGTAATGAAATTATTCTCCAAAACCATCTCCATTAAGGCTCTCAAAGTTTAAATTTTATTATGATCTAAATCTGAATTAAGATATAAAAATTCATAAAGCCATTTCATAGGTTCATAGGTTCATAGGTTCGTACTAGGCTATCTGCCCTAAGGCATTTATAAGCCTAGCCAGAGTGTATGTGGCTTACACCACCCCTTAGGATGAGAATACTACGCCTTTTTAGGGTTTAGTTTACTATGCCTCTGTCTAGTAGTGACACAGAGATGACCCCCGGGGTAAACCTACGATCTCCCATCCACTTGTCGAGATTTCTCTTGAATAGAGTCAGTGAGGGGCTCTGCCTAACATGGACTGGGATTCTGTTCCAGAGTGTAGGGAGCCTCTGGGTTATGAATCTGTCCCTCCAGCACGTCCTATTTATTTCTGTGTTGAGGTTTAAGTCACTTGTTCTTGTGGCTCTGATGGATTTGGATTTTCTGAGGTGGAGCATGTCCATTAATTCAGGATTGGACATGGCCTTGTACGTCAGGCACAGATCACCTCTGAGTAGGCGGTATGCAACTGAATAGAGCTGGAGTTTTTTCAGTCGGGCAGCATATGACATATGTTTAAGACCCTTTATCCTCTTGGTGAGGAACTTTTGGGGTCTTTCCAACTGCTGCAGTTGTCGGGTGAGATACATCCCAAATGGGGCATTGTACTCAATCATTGGCCTGATAAGAGAAGAGTACAGGGGCACAATGACCTCTCTTGATCTAGATGTGAAACTCTTCATGATAAGGTAGGCAATATAGAAGGTCTTCCTAACCACTTTGGCAATGTGAGTGTCAAATGAGAGGTTACTGTCAACCTGGTCCCTAGGTCCCTGATTACCTCTTCCGTACTTAATGGATTACCACCTATGTGGTAATTTGTCGGTACCTTGTTTTTCCCAAAGGGTATGACTATACATTTTTTGGCGTTCAGCTTAAGGCCATGGCACCAATTATCCATTTCTATGAGGCCTCTCTGAAGGATGTTTGTGTCCACTGGAGTATCAATTATGGCGCCCAGTTTGCAGTCATCTGCGAACTTTGTCAGCCACAATCCTCCTATGTTTGCCTGTACTTCGGAAAAATAAATGCTGAACAAGAGGGGTCCCAGGACTGAGCCCTGTGGGACACTGCTTGTGACTGGCTTAGAGTCAGACATAGCTCCAGCAACTCTGACCCTGTGGGTTCTGTCCTTGAGCCAGTTTGCAACCCATCTTGTGACATATGGGTTTACATTTAAGCTGGTGAGTTTGTCTATGATGCCCGAGTGAGGTATTGTGTCAAAGGCTTTTGCAAGGTCAAGGTAGGCTGTGTGAACTGCCTTACCCTCATCAATGGCCTTAGTGACTGTTTCAAAAAAGTCGACCAAGTTCAAAAGGCAGGATCTGCCCTTGACAAAGCCAAATTGAGTAGGATCCAATGTCTGTAGGTCCCCAATGTCTTTGTTTATGAGTCCCATAATGATCCTCTCCATAGCTTTGTAGACCAGGCTCGTCAAGCTTATGGGGCGGTAATTTCCAGGGTCCGTAGAGGCACCACCTTTGTGAAGTGGGACCACTGTTGCCGTACGCCACTCTTTGGGTACGTATCCTGTAGTAAGGCTAAGATTAAACAGCAGCCTTATGTGTGGGTTTAGTTCCTCTTGGAGTTCATGTAGCACACAGCCCGGGACACCATCCGGTCCCATTGATGCTGTGTTTTTAGCTTTAGAGAGGGCAACTCTCACCTGGGCATCTGAGATGTTAGGGAGGCTACACTCTGTTGGGATAGGTATTTCTCCTTTTGGGGGGGAGGGGGAAGAGAAATTTGCACTGAACCTGTCTGCCAGAATGTTGGCAATGTCAGTGGGTTCAGTGTATTTTGTGTCATTTTGGACTAACTCTGAGCATATCTGGGAGTTTCCACCCAGGTTTCTAACATAGCTAAAGAAGGCCTTGTGATTGTCTTTTGTGTCTTTTGCGATTTTTCTCTCAAAGTTGGCCTTGGATGATTTTATGAGTGATCTTAGTTTTTTGCTAGTACTGATCAGAGACGCCTTCCCTTTTAGGGATTTTGCTCTGTCATGTAGTAGCTTCCTCCTCCTGTAGTAAAGTTTGTTTATGGCTGGGGTCCACCAGACCGGGCGCCTGCCTTTGGAGGAATGGGTCTTGGTTTTATTTGGGATTGCATGATCCATGCATTCTTGAAGGTGCCCATAGAAGGCATTTGCAAAGGATTCAGCAGTGTGGGTTGTGGTTTCCACTGGCCCAGGGGCCTTGAAGGATATCACTTCAGTCTTAAGAAGTGTGAAGTTTGCTTTTGAGAAGTTCTTCACTGTGGTCTTTTGTGCAGGGGGTGGGGGCGGGATGTGGATTTCCAGTGAGATTAATTTATGGTCTGATCTTACCAAAGAGGGATATACTTCCGGTGTGGAGCATTTTGTCCCCATGTTTGTGATGATCAGGTCTAGTATATTGTCTCCTCTTGTGGGAATGGTGACTAGTTGTTCCATTGCATTTGAGTTTATGAATTCTAGGAACCTTTGGGCTAGGGTGTTGGGGCTTGAGTAATGTTCCCAGTCTATGTTTGGGTAGTTGAAGTCTCCCAAAATGATGGTATTTGGAGAGACATTCATACTCTCCAGTGTCTTCAGGAAGGCTGTGTGGGGTTCCTGAGTTTGAGAGGGTGGTCTGTAGCATGCTACAAACTGTAAGGCAGTTTTGCCTATGGTTAGTTGCACCTGGATAGTCTCCGATGCTTCGTGCGTTGCCACTAACCTGGAGGTGTGGGTATCTTTGATGAAAATGGATACTCCCCCTCCTTTTGTGGTTCGGTCCAAGTTTTGGGGCCGGAAAGCATGATATGAGGTAAAACCTGATAGTGCTGGGGTGCTCTCAGGAGCCTTGAACCAGGTTTTAGTTACTGCACAGACATCGATGTTCTCCATACTGAGGAGGGCTTCGAGGGCATGCATCTTGAGGTTTAGACTTCTAGCATTGAGCAGCATTACCCTTAGTTTTTTTCCACTTGTGTTTTCTAGGGAGGTAGGTTTGTCATTTGAGCCTTGCCTAAAAAAGGCACTATGGGGGTGGCAAGAGCCTTGGCCAATATCCGGAAGCCCAGGGGTGACAGGTGCAAGCCATCCCTTGCGAAGCAGCGTGGCTTGTCAAGCATGTCATCCCAAGCAGACAGACATTGGATCACCTTAGAATGACACCAGTAATTAAGCCAATTGTTAAAATTGATCATTTTGTCTTTGTACTGTGGCATCATTCTTGGTGAGGGTAAGATGCTGCTCAGGGTCAGGGTCATACCGGCCTGGGCTACATAATCAGAGAGCTCCTCTATGTCTCTTTTCATGTAGTCCAGAGAGGTACGTCTCAGGTCGTTCACACCAGCATGTACAATGACTGAGTCATATTTGTACTTGCTGTGGAGTGACCTGAGTGCTTGTGTTATGTGGCGGATTCCAGCTCCCGACAGGCAGCTTACTGTGACCTTTTTCTTGTTCAGTCTGGTGAGAGGGACGTCAGTGTGTCTGACTATGGAGTCACCTATTACAAGTGTGTCTGGCATGTTGTTTGGCCTTAAGGGCTGTGACTGTTTAGCACACTGACTTTGTGAACTATGTGTTGCATGTGCTATGTCTTGAGGTGGTGGTTGCTTGGGTGTCTGCTTTGGAGGCCTCTGTTGTTTTGGTAGATTTTTAATCAGCGCCTCCGAGTATGTTTTTGTGTGTTTATGTGTTTGGTTTGCTGTTGTGATAGTTCCATGTGAGACTGGGTTTGTGGTGTGCGTGGTTTCCTTCTCCTCCTGACTGGTCTTGCCAGTACTGAATTGAGAGAGCTCAGCCTCCAGTTTGGCTATATAGTTGCATCTCTCGCATATATTTGTATTTGTTGGGAGGAGGAGAGGGTTGTCTGTGTACATGAGGCAATTGTAACATTGCCTCAAGATTCCCAGATTCACCAGCTGAACAGGAGAGAACGCCATCAACTGACCGTTCGACATGCTAGAAATAGTGAAAAAGATTGCTGTGTAACTGAGTCAGAAAGGACCTATAGGGAGATGTGTACTCAACAGAATTTAGATGAATGAAGTACTTTTTTTTTGTTTAAGAGTGCTTTACCTGTATAAAAATGCTTTAGGAGCAAGTGCTGAGCTTTTCAGATAGAGTATAGGCTGTTTAGATTGCAAGTAGAAACAGTTCTAAGGGAAAAATTGAAGAGCAGCCTTGGCGGAGCCAGAAAAGGTTTAACCTATTTTAACCAAGTTTAACCTTGTTTAACCAAGCTGTGCTATGCGACGCATCGCATAAAGCCGCAAAGGCAGATTTTAAGCAGTGAACTACAAAAGAGCTAGGAATGGTCCCAAACAACCAATTACTACAGCTTCTTGTGCTGAGGTCACTTCCCCCAAGGACAGGTAGGCTGCTCAAGGCTTCCCACTCCCACTGGTGAGCAAAGAAACTTCCTTCTATCCAAGTAAGGTAATGGACAACACAGGAACTACACCACAGCCCAGAATACAGCAATGCCTGTATACTGGTCTAAACTAGTTGAGAAAGGCGGGAAAACAAGGATTATTTTTTTGTTTTTTTTGGGTTTTTTTGTAGAAATACACAGAAAATGCAGAGACAGTGATAAATTAGTTACACAGGCTAGCACACTTTAGTGGACAGCCTCCACAGTTAAATTAAACAAACAAACAAGCAAACTTTCGATTAAATTTGACTAAATGTAACTTTAAGTGCAGATTTAAAAATAAATGCAGTAATCAGAAAAAAAACAGTTCAGGCTACTTTAAAGTAAGCAACAGAAGCTATTTCCAGTGAAAAAAAGCAAATATACTTAAATCCAGAAGGTAGTCGCTTCTTCGAGTTCCTTGCTGCTAGGACTACTCTGTAAACCCACGTGGAGCTTGTCCAAGCAGTATAGCCAGAAAAAAATGCCCAGTGGCGGATTTTAAGCAGTGAACTACAAAAGAGCTAGGAATGGTCCCAACCAACCAATTACTACAGCTTCTTGTGCTGAGGTCACTTCCCCCAAGGACAGGTAGGCTGCTCAAGGCTCACCACTCCCACTGGTGAGCAAAGAAACTTCCTTCTATCCAAGTAAGGTAATGGGACAACACAGGAACTACACCACAGCCCAGAATACAGCAATGTCTGTATACTGGTCTAAACTAGTTGAGAAAGGCGGGAAAACAAGGATTATTTTTTGGGGTTTTTTTGGGTTTTTTTTTTGTAGAAATACACAGAAAATGCAGAAACAGTGATAAATTAGTTACACAGGCTAGCACACTTTAGTGGGCAGCCTCCACAGTTAAATTAAACAAACAAACAAGCAAACTTTCGATTAAATTCGATTAAATGTAACTTTAAGTGCAGATTTAAAAATAAATGTAGTAATCAGAAAAAAACAGTTCAGGCTAGTTTAAAGTAACCAACAGAAGCTATTTCCAGTGAAAAAAAGCAAATATACTTAAATCCAGAAGGTAGTCGCTTTTTCGAGTTCCTTGCTGCTAGGACCACTCTGTAAACCCACGTGGAGCTTGTCTGAGCAGTATAGCCAGAAAAAAATACCCAGAGGCAGATTTTAAGCAGTGAACTACAAAAGAGCTAGGAATGGTCCCAAACAACCAATTACTACAGCTTCTTGTGCTGAGGTCAGTTCCCCCAAGGACAGGTAGGCTGCTCAAGGCTCCCCACTCCCACTGTATGATTAGGAATCACTGAAAATAAATGTTTGACATCAATGATGACCAAAATTAAATTGTCATTGTACATCTCAACTGAAATTCTAGTCAAGAAATCACAAGAATCTTTATAAAGATTAATGTTCCCATTCCCTACACCTTTAAGTTGCCACTCTATAAAATGAGCAATTGTAAAGGCCTTTGAAGATTTTGCATCACAATGGGGCACAGGGGAGGGATCTAAAAGATATTTATGAATATCTGGGATGCCAAAGATAGTAGGGCTCCTGGGGTTAGGTACTGATAGATATTCATAATCACTTCTGGTGATAAAACAATGTAATAAGAAATCATCTAACCATACATCCAAGCTCTTATAAGCAATATTCCTTTGGTTAATAAAAACCTTCTCATAAGTGTCACTGTACAACAAAATAAACATTTTATTGATATAATCATTAGTATTTATCATTACACGTCAATTGCCTTTGTCAGGCTTCATAAGTCTAATCTGATGATTATTAATAATTTATTTCAATAAATTCTGGTCATCTGGACTCAAATTTTGTGAAAAATATTTTTCTCATTTTGTTGTTGTTAATAATTTTTCTAACATCAAATTCACATTTTTTTAAATTGAAATAATAGGGTGCATGGGGGTTAAATATGCTTGTTTTTTTTTGTTTTTTACAAACATAAAGTAATGGGGGAATTAAGTTTATGCATAAATGACGTAAGAGTCATTAAATGGTCTTCAATTCTTGCTCTCCTGGCTGGAACAAGGTGAGCCCTTTCTCAAAAAGATCAGCCCACAAGTTGGTAATAGAGGTTTAACTATAGTTGTATATTTTGAAGTCAGGCCTTTGGTTTATTATGATAGTACAATTGTCTAACATCTGTATGGTCTTTGTATGTTCCCCCCTCCCCCTGTGTTGTACATAACTCTGGTTCTGTTTGTACCAATTCTGATGTGTGTTGGTTTAGTCTAATCTCCTCTGTTGCTGATTCCTCAGCTGTTCTGATCTCCTGAGGGAGGGATTCTAAAGGGACCCCTTTATAATAAGAATTAAAATGTACACTTTGACTAGGGTTCCTTCCCCCTTCAGAACTATATAGTTAATCCAGTCTGTCATTAGCATTAAATGAAATGTTACCCTCACCAGTTCTTTGAGACTTATTAAAACTAGAACAAGAAGGATAAGCCTTCCCAGTTTCATACTCAGTTTTGTCTCTGTACAACTTTTTCACATTTTTGTTTTTGACTTTGCACATAATTTTAGATTAACCTGTGTATTATATGCCAGCATGACTAGCTATGATATTGTAAAAAAGTTCTTGCATGTTGATTTATAATCTGTTTGTATAGGCTATTTTAAAGACGTGAACAGTGTCCTTTTGCATTTCTAACTGCACATGTTTGTGAAAAGAGATTCTAAAGACAAACTGTCTCAGATTCAGCTGATTGGCAGATGATGTCATCAGAATGTTGACAGATGCTATGTGTTACTCTCAGAAGCTGAAAGACAGGAAGGAACTTTTAGAAAACAGCTGTTGGTTGATTTTCAAACTATGAAATGAAAATTTGAACTGGAACAGTTGACAGTTAGGATAGTCTATAAAAGAGCCTGATGAAGTCAGTCACATTTGTCAGTTGTCATTTGTCAGTTACAGATGTACTGTGCAGTGGATAGCCAAAAGAACTCACCAAGAGCTGTATGCCTGCCTTTGCTCTGTGGTAGTAATTTAGTTTAGATAAGGGACAGTGTTCTTTAGTCAGATAGGAAAATTATAACTAATAGATCAGTTAGAATTTTTCTGAGTATTGGATTTCTATCCTACAGTATTGATTTCATTTTCCTGGTGATTGGGTTCTGTTTGTTTATTGAAAATTGCTATTTTATATTTTTAATAATTTTGCTCAATATTAAATATGTTTATTAACTTATATTGTGGCTGGTCAATCAGTGTTTTTTTTAATGGTTTGAGAGCTTATACTAGCTTTGATAATTCCCAGGATCCCTCCAAAAGCCTGGTTGCTTAGGTAATTTGCTACTATTTGTTTTAATATTTAATGTTCATAATTGGATACCCCTTTAGAGGGGCATCAAGACACTGATTCGTAGCAGCTTTACTATATTATTTTGGGGAAGGGACATAGATGGAAATGTGTCAAGGGTTTCAGTGTGTGAGATTTAATTTATTTAAGTGTGAGTGTATCAGAGGTCTTAAACTGAGACACATTGCTCTGGAGTGTGTAATAAGGAGTTATATTTGCGGTGGACAGAAGTATACAGTCCAGTCCCTTGCTATAGAGTGTGTTCCTGTTTTGCTCTTAGGGGAGAATTACTCCTGTTTAAGTGACAGTCTCACACTAGAGTCAGTAGTGAGGATTAAAGTTCCTTAGTTACTGATCCAGGATAGTAATGGATATCACATTAATGTTGGCAGTTCAGTGGGATTTTGTCCAGACATCACACCTGTAATAACAAATGTAATGACCATAATTTTTCTGACCCCTAGTTACCAATTATACACTAGAATTTTCCAATATTATGGATTTTATAAAAAAATAATTGGAGGATTTTACATGTTTTGATAATGTGGCTGAAACACAGGGTGAAGCACCCATATTGTTTTTAGAAAAGGTAGATCTTTTAAACAGTTTTTGAAAATTGGACAGACTGATAATGTTAGTTATACTGCAAAAAGGAGTGGTACATTTAAATGTGGGTTTTGTCTCCAGTGTAAACATATATTAGAGAGGGAGACAGTGATCAAAAATAACATCCAAATTAAGTGCAAATTTCATTGTAAATATAATTCCTTTGGGGTATTGTATATCTCACTCTTTGCCAAGAGTGCAGGGGATTTTATGTTGGGAAAATGAAAAGATGATTTTGTGACCAAATTTATGAGCATTTTTAGATATTAAAAATAAAAAAGAACATAATGCCTTGTCCAAACATATTTCTAAAAATCACACACATAAATTCTTTTTTTTTTCTTGATATAATTATAAAAAATATTCGGGGAGGACCTTGGGAAAATTTGTTAGAGGCTTGTGAGTTAAGGAGGCAAATAAAACTGAATGCCCTTTTATTTCCAGGGTTAAATGATAGCTCCTTGATATCTAATATTCTAAGGTTAAGTTCCTATCTAGTATAAGTATCTATTGAATTTCTAGGGAGTGTTTTTATGTATATACCTTTTTATATGTTTTACATGTGTATTTTTAGGGGATATGTTTATAAAAAATTTGTATTTTTTGTGCATATCTTTAAGAACATTAATTGTGATGGTTTACTTATTATTGGGTGAAGTTTCACATGTAATCTTTAACATGGGTTATTTAAACTTTTTTCTATTGGGTTATGTGATGCTGAAGACGTCTTAAGTTGCATTCTGATGAATGCGCTTAATTGTTTTTTAATAAATTTAATTGGTCACCACCATGTTCTTTGTTGCTTTCTAGCCTCTGGATATTGTTTTTTTCAGCTGTTTGGGATTCCTGGTTTTATCATGTCAGTTTTGGAGCCTGATGCTGGTAGTGCTGGAAGTTTGGGTGTTGCACATGAAGATTTTGTGGCAAGTACATGAAGATTTTGTGGCTAGTCTTGGGTTATTATACCAACTGGTTCAACAACTCTCCCAATAACTGAGATTGAACTCATTAAATCCTGCGATTACTTCCTCTATTCCTCCTTGGCAAGGTGGCTCTTGTTCAGATACTTTTTTTTACAAATATGGCTAGAGGAGATATTGGTCCAAGTGATCAACAGTAACACAAAGGTGAGAGTGATTTCAGGTTGGCAGCATGGCTTAGTAAGACTGTTGACCTTTGTGAGACTTGTCTGACTAATACTGGGACAGTAAAATAATATATTATTGAAGTAGAAAGTATCCTACATAAGTGCCGTAAGTTCCAAATTGAGAATGGATACTTTCTTGAGTGTATTAAGCAATGTATAGCTCCAAAAGGTCTTAGGAGTTTTAAATTTCCAGATGGGCTTATACCACATTCTGACTTTTATATTTATTAAGCACAACCAAAGATCAACTGATGGCTTAATTCGGGAAGCTACAATCCTTGATTCTAACAATACTAATGATCTTGTTTTTGATCAACATCAACATCAATACAATAACATTTTTTCTAATTTAAATAAAGTTACGGTGGATATTAAATCTAGGAAAGAGAAACAATTGATTCAGGACAAAGCCGAATATCAGAAAGGTTTGGCTTATCCTTTGCCAAATGGTAATGTTTCGATTGGTCAATCTGGAAATCAGCAGACCAATTGTGAACAAGAGAATGGTAACACATATAAGGAAGATTTTCTCCCTTTTGAACCTCCTCCTTTAAGATGTTCAGTGAGAATATAGAACCAGAGGAACAGGCAGGCAAGGACACAAGAAGTTCCTTGGAACAAGAACGGATGTCGAAATGTTTACACCAATCCAATTCCTAGGTATGGGAGTGACAAAACATGATTACCTCATTGGCTTTTATGGACAACTTTAGTTTGCCTCAGGAAGATGAAGGCCCAGTTGTTATCTACAACCAACAGGTGACTTTGTACTTTATAATTATTCTGAAGATGAATTTGGCATTGAGTATGCCAACCTATTAAGTAAGGGGACATCATTTCTTCCCATTTCAAGGTCCAACATTGACCAAATTGTAATTGACCTTAAACTTTATCTTAGAAAATTAAATTTTAAACTTATTTTCAAGGACAGGAGTATTGAATATGTTCTTAATCCTTTGGTTCATAAGAGTATATTTAACCCCCACTTCCCCTGCCTTTGTTTCTTTTTGAAAATAGTGTAAGTTGGACTTTAGGGATCTTTTAAATAAGAAATACAATAATATAGAATATAATCATACAAAATCGGAGTTCTAATTATTACATAAATTAAGCAACAACAAAAAGTTTGGGTAATGAAACTCGATAAATGGGGTTGGAATTTTTATTATGTATAAATCAGATTATTTTTATCATATGAATGCACATGTTTTAGATGATGATTTCTTTAAAGAGATTTCTCTTAATTTTGTGAATGGTGCTTATCAAAGAATTGATTATATGTTATGCAACATGGTTACTCAAGGCAAATTAATCCAGAGGATTTGCATTTCTCACTGTAAAATTGTACTGTCAGTCTTCAGAATACTAAAGGTTGTTGTCGTGTCTTTCGGCTTTTCCTGGTTAGGGGTCACCACAGCGGAACTCTGGTCTGCTAATGATTGGCAGTAGATTTTTACATGCCAAGTTGCCAGCCCTGACACACAACTTTCAACAAAGGTACGCCCATTCACGCATGTCTCCACACAGAAGATGCTTTAGTCTTACTGTGAAGCGACAACACTACTGCGGCACCACCACCGCAGTACATAAAGGTACATAAAAATATGGTTGATCCCTGATTAAGGCCTATAATGGATGTCAGAAAAATCTAAAATGTGTCCACTTTCTAAGTTTATTGATATCAAGTTTAAAAATTCTTTAAGGTCCTTCCACTATTTATGTCAAGATTCTTGAGATTGTTTGATTAAGTTGAAAGAGGTAAAATACAGTGAGCCTATGATCTTTTTAATGATTGATGTTGTTAACTTATAATATGTTATACCTACAGCTCTGCACATCACCCTTATTCTTATAAATCGGTACCAAAACACTTTTTCTCCATTCCTCAGGCATCCTCTCACTTTCCAAGATTTCATTAAACAATCTAGTTAAAAACTCCACTGCCATTTCACCTAAACACCTCCATGCTTCCACAGGTATGTCATCTGGACCAACAGTCTTTCCATTCTTCATCTTCTTCATAGCTATCCTTACTTCCTCCTTGCTAATCCACTGCACTTCATGATTCACTATCCACACATCATCCAACCTTCTCTCCCTCTCATTCTCTTCATTCATCAGCCCCACAAAGTACTCTTTCCATCTGCTCAACACACTCTCTTCACTTGTGAGTATGTTTCCCTCATTATCCTTTATCACCCTTACCTGCTGCACATCTTTAGCTCGGTCCCTCTGTCTAGCCATTCGGTACAGGTCCTTTTCTCCCTCCTTAGTGTCCAACCTTTCATACAACTCTTCATACGCCTTATCCTTACCGTTCACCACCTCTCTCTTTACCATGCACCTCATCTCCTTATACTCTTGTCTACTTTCTTCATCTCTCTGACAATCCCACTTCTTCTTTGCCATTCCACCACCAGGTCTCCTTGTCCTCCTTCCTCTTTCCAGATGTCAGACCAAGCACCTTTCTAGACATCTCCCTTACTAGGTCTGCTGTAGTTAACCAGCTATTCGGTAACATTTCACTGCCACCAAGTGCCTGTCTTAACTCTTCCCTGAACTCTACCTCACAATTACCCTTTTTCAGTTTCAACCATTTGATGCTTGGTGCTGCCCTCACACTCCTCTTCCTCTTCTTGATCACCAATGTCATCCTACAAACCACCATCCTATGCTGCCTAACTACACTTTCCCCTGCCCCCACTTTGCAGTCTCCAGTCTCCTTCAGACTGGCCCTTCTACATAAGATATAAAAGTCCAAGATATAAAACAATTTTCTCTTCCTGTTCTAACTTACAATTTTGGTGTGATTGACTGGCCCCAAAAGGTATTCGATCAGCTGGACAGGAAAACAAGAAAAATGCTTCATGCTTATCAAATGATATATAAAAAATCAGTATATACCAAGATTATATATTCTTCACACTGAAGGAATTATGGGCCTCCTCAAAACTGATTATATGTATAGATACACAGTCATGGGACTACATACATATATGCTAACCTCATCACATCCAAACACAATGAAAGTTTTAAAACATGAGGAGAGGAAGTCTAACATTATCTCATTGATAGTGTCACTGAAGCATTCCGTTGTCAAGTGGGAATGGAAATCAAACCAGAAGTAGACAAAAGTCAGACAGCAACTGAATAGAAGAAAAACAAAAGAAAGAATATAATGAGAAGGATCAGATAAAAAGCAAAGAAGCAACCACATGTTGATCAGGATTTGATGCAGGAATGGTAAAGGAAAGTGAGTTGAAACCAAAAAATAAAAAGCTAATAATCACAGCCCTGGATAGTGGACTAGGTACACATTGGTTTACAAAGTCCATTGAGCATATGGGAGAAACAGACAATTATAAGTTCTGCAGAAAAGAATTGGAAAGAGTCGCACATCTTCTCACTAGGTATGATATACTCGTAGCAGAGAGCCTGAAAGGCACTATAATGTGGCAAGCCTGTTCCACTGGAGATTGTGTAAATACTGCAGTAAATAAGTAGTTGAGAAGCAGTGGAAATGAGCCACAAAGAATTATAGAGAATAATAAAGTGTGCAACACATATGATCACCCATTATCAATAGTTCAAAAAGCAGATGCAAGAAAACTAGATACAACAAAAGTTAGAAAATATCAGGATTTGCAGTCAGAAAAGAGAGCAATTTAGAAGAATGATACCCAGACAGTTCCAATTGTAGTATGAGCAATGGGTCTATGAAAAAAAATCTACAGTCATACTTAGATATGCTATCAGTACGTGTAACTCTGTATGAATTGCAGAAAGAGTCAATTCTGAGCACATTGTGGGTGTTGTGAAGATTACTTTTGGCTAACATCAAAGACTGATCTATAATTATATCCTGACTTAGGAATGGGAGTCCTTCCAGTCATAGTATTAAAAACTCAAAAGACTTGAAGATAATTAAACCTAGTAGGTATCTATATAGTCCCAGGACATAACCAGCACCATAAAAGATTTCATTAGCTCCTCAGGTTCACCGGCTGACTTCCTAACTGACAACCAACCCATCTGTATTACTAGAAAACAAACTATTGTCCAAAATCATCATCACCTTAATGCTGTCCACAGCCTCAATAACTACCAAAAGGATACTTTCATCTCTACTTAAAAGATCTACAGCTGTTGGTGTTTCAAATATCTCCTTCTTGATGAAGCAGTCTCTGAATTCAGTAAAACATTCCTAAGCATCCTAAACAATCTTAGCCCACTTAGAACAAAATAAGTACAACCTTGTCCCTTGGCTATCCAGAAACATTAAGCAACTTATGAGAAAGAAAGACAAAGCATGGAAAATATTGTCCAGGCATAAAACCCAAAAGTAACCTCCAGAACTACAGACAACATAGGAACAAGGCCAAATACCACATATTTGACAATAAAACTTTTACACGAATGCCCAAAATACTAACCAACATAACACTAAAACATATTGGTCCACCATGGATCATATTTCGAAACAAGTTAGTAATACTCAACCAGCACCTACTCTATCCAGTCACCATGACTATGGAAATATTCCCGGTTATTCTACTCCACTTCATTCAGTCAATAACAACAATTTAACTCAATAACCATCCGCTTATCTTTACTCTACAACCTGTTCCACTGCTACCATCAAAAAACTTCTCTCCAGACTAAAACCCATAATACTTACACCATATAATCTAACTGCTGAATTCATTAACATTGCAGGAGATGCTATAGTCTACCCAGTTTCCATCCTGTTAAACTGCTCCATCAAACAAGCTTTCACAATCTCTTCAGAAGTAAGTCATCTGAATAATTCATTGTTATAGAGTACTACTATATTTTTGCATTTCAGTGCTTCATCTACAAATGCATTATCTGTTGCCCTTGAAAAATAAAGGAGATATGCTGCATTACAAAAAAAAATGGCGTGCTGATGATATTGCTATAACATTTCCTGAACTGTATCAGCTATTCAATATGGAATGTCTGGCAAAAAATGGCCACAATTTCATAGTTAGTTACTAGGCATGCAGTCCAGGAGACCATTAAGAAGCCTAACCAAAATTTCCCAGTTGCCCCAAAACACTGTCTAGTTAACTGACTTGCTCAGCAAAACACAGCAGTTAAACGAAGGTGGAAAGATTCAAATCCTGCACCCTTTGCACAGGAAACAGCTCATTAATAAGTCAGAGCTTAGTCCTCTGCTCTAACTGCCAGACAGAGTAACAGCTTTTAACTAAATGCAGAGTTCTTTTACATCCAGTCTTGTAGAGGAGACTGCATCACAGTAATATGCAACAATGACTGCGTAATGAATGCTGAAAATAAGGTGGCCCTGATCATAATTCCAAATAAAGGAGACTATATGACCTGACAAATGTCAACCCCTTCACAGCTGCTGGAATCTGTTAAAGAAGATACGGCAAAACTATATTATTAAAATGCAACATGTTTAGACTATATTACACAAATCAAGCCTATAACAGGTTCATATAGGTTCATACGTGTGTACTAGGCTAATGATCCTGGAGCCTATAGAAGCCTAGCCCAAAAGATTCCCTGACATCGTGCTTCCCATCATTAGTTCCCAGTGCCCCTATCAAGCCAGGCCACTGAATTGATCCCCGGGGTGAACTTTCTATTGTCCATCGACTCATCAAGACTTTTTTTGAAGAGGGCCAGTGAAGAGCTCAGCTTGATGTGGATGAGAAGTTTGTTCCAGAGTATAGGGAGTTTCTGGGTTAGTAACCTGTCCCTCCGGCATGTTCTGTTTATTGAGGTAATGAGGTTGAGGTCCCTGGAGCATGCAGCATGGAGGGATTGGGATTTCTTTAGATGAAGCAACAGCTCTGGGTCAGACATGGCTTTGTAGGTCAAGCAAAAATTGCCTCTAACCAAGTGATATGAGACAGAGAATAACTGGAGTTTTTTTTTAGTCTGTCTGCTTAGGGCATGTGTTTAAGGCCTAAGATCCTCTTAGTGAGGTATTTTTGTGGCCTTTCCAGTTGTTGTAGGTGTCTAGTGAGGTACATGCCAATTGAGGCATTGTACTCTATAATAGGTCTAATGAGGGACAGGTAGAGAGGGATTATGACCTCCTTTCTGGAGGAAAAACCTTTTGTAATGAGATGTGCCACATAAAAGGACTTTCTGAACACAGTGGCAATGTGGTTGTCAAAGGAGAGGTTGCTGTCAACCTGTGTCCCCAGATCTCTTATCACACCTTCTGTGTTTAGTGGACTACCACTGATGTGGTAGTTCATGGGCACTGAGTTTTTCCCAAGGAAATGACAATGCACTTTTTGGCATTGAGCTTTAGGCCATGGTTCTGGCACCAATCATTGGTCTCAGTGAGGCTTTTTTGTAGAATGTCTAAATCAGTTGGTAAATCAATAATGGCACCCAGTTTGAAATCATCTGCAAACTTGGTCAGCCATAGTCCATTTGTATTGGCTTAAACTTCAGAGAAGTAGATGACAAACAGAAGACCTTGGACTGATCCCTGTGGGACTCCACTTGTAACTGTTCAGTAATCAGATCTGGAGTCTACTACTTTGACAGTGTGGGTTCTATCAGTGAGCCAGTTGGCAACCCTTCTTACGACATAGGGGTTTATGTCTACTTTAGTGAGACTATCTATGATTCCTGAGTGAGAGATGGTGTCAAAGGCCTTGGCAAGATCAAGGTAAGCTGTGTGAAATAGTTTGCCTTCATCCATAGCTTTGGTGACAAACTCAAAGAAGTCTATCAGGTTGAGCAGGCATGATCTACCTTTCACAAACCCAAACTGTGTGGGGTCCAGAGTTTGGAGATTCCCTATGTCCCTATTTATAAGGTCCATGATGATGCGTTCCATAGCTTTACATATCAGACTCATTAGGCTAATAGGGCAGTAGTTCCTAAGGTCTGTAGTCACCCCCCTCCTTTGTGGAGTGGGATGACCGCAGCAGTGCATCTTTCTGAAGGGACAAAGCCTGAAGTGAGGCTGTTATTGAACAGGGCACTCAGGTGTGGTGCCAATTCACTTTGTAATTCATGTAGAACACACCCAGGGATCCCATCAGGTCCCATGGAAGCTGTATTCCTGGCTTTGGACAGCGCAGTTTTTACCTGTGCAGCCATGATATTAGGGACTTGACATTCCTCATGTATTGTGATTGAACCCTTTAGGGGGTGAATTCCTCAGGTATTGTGATTGAACCCTTTAGGGGTGAAAGGGGGGTAAAGTTTGCACTGAACCTGTCAGCTAATATATTGGCAATATCAGTAGGCTCAGTATATGTGTTGCCATTGTGCTGTAGCTCAGAGCAGATCTGGGTATTGCCCTATAAATTCTTGACATATCTATAGAATGCCTTGTGGTTGTCATTATTTGCAGCAATTTTGTTTTTGTAGCTAGCTTTAGAGGATTTGATGAGAGATCTCAGTTTTTGTTTTTTTTAGGTTAGAAGGGAGTTTTTCCAGTCTTGTGACTTCACCCTTTTCTGCAACAGTTTCTTCCTTCTGTTGTAGAGCCTTTTTATGACAGGGATCCACCAGATTGGCTTCCTTTTTTTGGAGGAGAGCATTTTGGTTCTATTTGTATGGCCCGTTCCATACACTTGTGTATGTGCACATACAGTGCATTGGTGTATGATTCAGAAGTCATGCACCTATTTTCCATTTGCATGGGTGACATGAAGTTTGCCACCTCTGTTTTTAGAAGCCCAAAATTGGCTTTGGAGATGTTTTTCACAATGGTTTCCTTTACGGGGGGTGGGGGTGGGATGTGGATATCCATGGTTATTAGCTTGTGGTCAGATCTGACCAGGGAGGAGTTGATTTCTGGTGTAGAGCAATCATCACCCACGTTAGTAATGACCAGGTCAAGGATCTTTCTTCCCCTGGTGGGGGTAAGAATGAGCTGGTCCAGGGCATTGGAGTTAATGAATTCCAGAAAATGTTGGGCAAGTGCTTTGGTACATGAGTAATTTTCCCAGTTAATGGAGGGGTAGTTAAAGTCTCCCAGTATAAGGGTGTTGGGTTGTACCTTAATATTTTCCAGTGTGTTTAGGAATGTAGATTGCGTGTCTTGGGACATGGTGAGGGATCTATAGCAGGCTACAACCTGGATTGCAGTTTTACCAAGTGTTAGTTGTACCTGAAATATTTCAGATGTGTTATGTTGGGCTATGAGGTGTGCATATCCTTTATAAATATGGAAACACCACTGAATTTAGGGCTTCAGTCCAGGTTTAGGGGCTGAAAGGTGTGGTATGAATTATATCCTAGTAGTTTTGGGGTGCTCTCTGCAGCCTTGAATCAGGTCTCTGTTACTGAACAGATGTCGATGTTCTCCAGTTTAAGGAGTGCTTCGAGGGAGTGCATTTTGAGATTTAGGCTTCTAGCATTGAGTAGCATAACCCTCGGATTTTGTTTGCTTGTATCTGTTACGATGTTAGTTTTGTCTTCAGGACATTGCCTAAAAAAGGCACTATAGGGGTGGCAAGAGCCTTGGCCAGTATCTGGAATCCCAGGGGCAACAGGTGCAGGCCATCTCTGGCAAAGCATTGAGGCCTGTTGAGTATCCCAGGCAGATAGATACTGGATCCTCTTTAAATTACACCAGAAACTTAGCCAAAAGTCAATCATTTTCTGCTTGTACTGTGTTACCATTCTGGGTGACGGTAGGATGCTACTCAGGGTTAGCGTCATAACTGCCTGGGCTACATGATCCGAGAGCTCCTCCATGTCTCTTTTCATGTAGGCCAGGGAGGTAAGTCTCAGGTCATTCACACCAACATGAACAATGACAGAGTCATATATGTACCTGTTGTGGAGTGACCTAAGTGCATGTGTTATGTGGTGGATCCTGGCACACGACTGGCAGCTGACAGTAACCTTCTCCTTATTCAACCTAGTGAGTGGGACATCAGTGTGCCTTACTATTGAGTCACCTATGACTAGTGTATTTGGTAAGCTGTTTTGCCTTAGGGGCTCTGGTTGAGTGGCACACTGTTTATGTGAGCTATGTGTCTCATGATTTATGTTGGGATGTGATGGTTGCTTGCATTTCTGCCTCTGACGTCTCTGTTGTTTGGACAGATTTTTATTGAGAGCCTCAGTGAAGGTGGGTATGTGTTTAGTGATACTATGTGAGGGTTGTGGTGGTGTATGTTCTGGACGGTTATGTGTTCCATGTGGTGTGGTGCAGGTGTTAACCTTCTCCTCTTGACTGGCTAATCCAGTCTTGGTTGGAGAGTGCTTGGCTTCCAATTTGGCAATATATGTGCATCACTCACAAGTCGTAGTGTTGGTAGGTAAGAGGAGAGGGTTGTCTGTGTACATGAGGCAGTTGCTACATTGCCTCAAGATGCCCATGTTCACCAGGTTGACAGGAGAAAGCATAGGTAACTGTCTTTTAGACATGCCTGGATAGATGCTTAATTTATTAAGTACTAAAGCTGTTTTGTACTTTCCTATATAAAAAGTTTAGTGCTGGTAGCAGTATAAATGCTACGATAAATGCTGCAAGAAGTTTGGAGCAAGTGCTAGACTTAAACAGTTTAGTTTGAGAGCAAAAAGATGAAAACTAGTAAGATCTAAGGGAAAACTTGAAGTGTAGACTTTCTGGCACCGGTAATAGTTTGCCCTAGCTTAGCGGCGCTGCACGTTGTGAAAACCTGAGCAAACACGGGCTTTTAAGGCAGAAAGTTTAAAGGGATAGAAAGCAGCCCAAAATGGCAAATAAGGTACAATTTCAGAGCTGGAAGCCACTCCTGTAGTAATAGGCTGCTCAGTGCTTACCACTCCCACTGATAAGCAAAAAGACTTCCCTCTACCATAGCAAGTCTGGACAACTCAGAAACTCAAAATACAGTCCTGAAATCATCAAATCTGAAATCTGAACTATTGTAGCTAAAGAAAATGGTGGGAAATGAGCAAGCAGATAGAATTTTTTTTTTGAAAACCGTCAAAAATACAATTAAAACAGCAGTAGAAACACTTTTAAAGCACAGCAAAGGCTAGCGCACTTGAGTGTGTAGCCTACAACAGTAAATATAGTAGAAATAACATAAAATGACTAAAATAAAAGTGCAGTAAGCAATCTTAATAGAAGCAGCACAATGCAGTATCAGTAAATGCAGTAACTTAAAAAATAGCTAGTTTAAAGTGCAGAAAGCAATTTTAGGCAAAAAAAGGCAAACGGAGGTACTTATAGTCAGTCTCTCTTTCTCCTTTCTGCTGCTGTAGTAGTTTGCAGGACACCAACACAGGATCCTCAGAGCTAAAACAAGCACAAACCCGTGCAAATGGGGGTTTTTAAGGCAGAAAGTTAAAAGGGCTAGAAAGCAGCCCAAAATGGCCAAAAAGATACAATTTCAGAGCTGGAAACCACTCCTCTAGTGATAGATAGGCTGCTCAGTGCTTAGCACTCCCACTGATAAGCAGAAAGAGTTCCCTCTACCACAGCAAGGTCTAGACAACTCAGAAACTCATACAGTCCTGAAATCAGCAAATCTGAAATCTGGACTATTCCTGCTAGAGGAAATGGTGTGAAATGAGCAAGCAGATAGATTTTTTTTTTGAAAACAGTCAAAAATACAATTAAAACAGCAGTAGAAACACTTTTAAAGCACAACAAGGCTAGCACACGAGTGTGTAGCCTACAGCAGTAAATACAGTAGAAATAACTGATAAAATGACTAAAATAAAAAAGCAGTAAGCAATCTTAGAAATAGCACAATGCAGTATCAGTAAATGCAGTAACTTGAAAAATGGCTAGTTTAAAGTGCAGAAAGCAATTTTAGGCATAAAAAGGCAAACTGAGGTACTTATATTCAATCAAAGTCTCTCTTTCTCCTTTCTACTGCTGTAGTAGTTTGCAGAATGCCAAAACAGGATCCACAGAGCTCAATTAATAAACTAATTCTTTACTGCAAAGAATAAAGCAAAACAATTTAAGACAATATAAATGCTGCAACAGCTTTTGTTCAACAACCCACAAGTCATATAAGAGTCAAACATAGTATTCAATCCAGCATATAGCATAGTTCTTTTTTGTGAGGGGGGACACACATGCTTGAAGGGTGCCTATATCTCATTTTGACCATCCTATGTCTTCCTTGTCATCAAGAATACCTATCGCCTCTGACCTGAGTCCAGGTCTGACCTACCTGAATGGCTGATAATGCCATACTGTTGCAACATGCACCTCCAGAGTCAACAGAGCTAAATCATGGTCAAATGGGGCCCTATGTGTGGTAGTGAACCAGGATCCTGCCAGCCATACTGGTATATTACTATTTGTCCATCTCTTCCCAGTTACCATAAAACAGTCTTCAAGCCTGTCACAGTGCATATTATTTTTTTCATTTATCAAGATAGTTGAATTTCATTTAAAAGATTTTACAGCAAACACACTGACAGAGATTTTCTAAATAAAATACTGTCACATTGAAAACAAACTTAGCATCAGGAACAATAAACTTCTCTTCCCTTGAAACATACATTTAGTGATAATACATCTGGCAACAGATATAGTGGGAATCACAATCAAATAGCATATTGTGATCAGTAATTAGTGGCTATGTGAAGAGGTGGAGGAATTCAAAAGGAAAATGTAACACATTTGCTAACTGTATGGGACTGCCCACTGGTCACAATTATCCCTTTTCAGAAGTAGACCAGTAGTACTGGCTGGCTAACTAACTTGGTCAGAGTCAAACTGAAGACAAATGAAGACAAAGGAAAGCAATCCTTGTACTGCAAGAAGCACCTCTTTAACAGCTCACAGCCTTACTCATCTGCACTGAGGGCTAGACAAACTGTTGTATCTGAAACACAGTGCATTTCACACCTGTGTTTCTGCAAAGACAAGCTAAATTAAAAATATATTCATAGTTAAAATGTTAATTTTGAACTCACAGACTCCATACTTCCAATTTATTCACAGATAAATAAAACACACTGTCAACATTCAAAGAAACAAGGAAACCATGGATCATACCCAAAGAACATGGCTTATGCTCATGTTTAATACAATCAATTCCTTTCTTTTACGCCATAAATATTCTGGTTCATAAGTTACTAGACTTGCAGTCCAGGTGACACTTGTGAGGCATAGCCCAAATTTCCAGCTGCCCCAAAGCACTATCTGGTTGCATGACTTGCTCATGATGACACATTAGGCAAATGAGGGCTGAGGGAATCCAACCCTCTATCACAGTTGTTAAACTACATTAAAAAGAAAAGGCAATGATTCAAACCCATGCCCTTAACATGGGAAACAACAGCATTAACCGACTTTGCTGTTTCATAAGTTATAAGTTCAATAGTGGGATGCAGGAATCAAGTATATATATAGACACACACAAATGTGACCATCAATTATCACTTGCTCAAAGTCACACAGCAGGCAAATGAGCAAATGATGAAAGGGTTCAAACTCTTTACTTTTGACTACAGGAAGCAGTGCATTAATATCACCCTGAACTGTAATGACTGGCATTACTGTTTAAATGTGAACCTCGGTTACTTTTAACCTTCATTGATTTATCAGAAAAGAAGTGTGTGAGTGTCCGGCACATACTGCAGAGGCTAATGAATCTAAGCTCTTAATGACCTGCTTTTTGTAGTTAAAGACGGAGAGTTTGATTCTTTCTACATCCCTTTCCTTACAATGTGACTGCAAGCATATCATTTAAACAGACAGTGCTCCTGTGATGTTAAAATAAATCTGTTTTAACAATAACTCTAATGACCAACTGGCTGGAAGATTTATTAACTAAATCTTGAAACACACATACATACACACACACACACAAATTTTTACAACACTCTGCCAAAACTGCTTCATTCTGCTCTGCCACTCTCCAGAACAAACACTCATTTCTATGCTGATGATCATGACCTCCATCCAATGTGACTGCTCATTCCTGTGCTGACCTCAATTCACCAAATTCTTACATTGTGCTGCTTCCTACATACAGTTGTGTTCCTGAACTGGGGAAATGGGACATGTACTTGTAGAGTGTAGGTCTGTGGCAGACTTTGTGCTATAGGTGTGAAAGGAATGATTTAAAATTAAATTGTTTTGTTAGCTGGCCATGGCCCCCGCTGAAGCCCTGGGCCAGCCATGGATTTTGCCCCATCATAATCTGCTACACCCCCTTCAACTGAGACTAGACTGCATCCTACAACTCCAGGGTGCATATGGTACAATTCTGTGCATCTTACACATTATACAGTGCAACCTCTTCTGATGACGTGTACTGCCCTCAACACACCTACAGCACATGTGCTGTCATGCTATACAATATTTGCACATTATCTCTCCCTTCATCTAACAGTAGACTGCCCTATATCTGAAGGTACTCAAACTACAGTGTTTTGTAGCCTGCACATTGTACTCTCTCTCTTCTGATAAGTGTTTACTTCCCCATAAGTCACTCCAGTAAGGGCTGTTACGCAGAGTGAACACACTTTGTGCTTTTTACTCTGCACATTGTATGTCTTATCTGATGAGTGTATCAGTCTACACACACACACACACACACACACACACACACACACACACACACACACACACACACACACACACACGTGCAATGTTAATAGGCTGTGCAATCCTGACATGGTACACCCATTTCCAGGGACAACAGGTTGCCTCCTACACCCTCAAGTTGTAAAGGCTGCAGTCCTGTGTATCCTGATATTTACATAATAACTTGTACATGTGCACTGACTCGCTGTGAATGGATGGAGTGTTCATGGTCTCTGGTACTGAGTCCTGACCAGCAGCTACAGTCACGAGTGTGGAAACATAATAACTATCCATGTACAGATTTGTGTTTAGATTCCGTGTTCTAAAAAAAATATATTTCCATCTTTTTTTAGATGTTGATTCTTTGAGCTCAAACAATATAATTGCATATATATTACATAAGTTGCCTTTCAAAACCAGCCTCTCCCTTATTTTAGCCATCGTTTAAATTTCTTAGTGGTATCCTGTGACCTGTGAACTACATGTACCTCTGAAAGAAATATTGGGCATCTTATAACCACTCAAATTTTCCATAATGCTTGATTGACATTCTAGCATAATCTCCCCTGCTCATTTCATGGACCACTGTGCCACTGTGTCCTGCCTGTGTCACCACTAAAGGAGACATTATACTCCATATCCTAATTCTTTCATGTTGTGTGGTTAACTTGTTCCTCCTAAGCAACATTACTTAATCTCTTTTGACTGCTAAAATCTTGCTCTGTTTTCCAAAATTGTTACAGTTTCAGAGCATTCTGATAATTTAGAACATTCACTATGCATTATTCAGAAATCTGCAGATAGAATGTACTAATAAAGCTTGGAGTAAAAAAAAAAATATTAACAAATTTTAGATAAAAAATCTATTAATACAGATACACAGAGGATCAGTAACCATTATGTTTACCACTGGGAGTTGCCAGATAGCAGATAACTATGCACATGATTATAAAGAAGGTCTGGAAGTTTGAAATGCTGTAAGTACTCAAAAGACAGAACATCATACTGTCTATTCAAATTTCATAGGTTATCTTTTGTATGTGGACTTTAAATTGAAATTTCAAAATTTCATAGTGCTGTAGGAAGTACTACAGTTAACCCTTGCTGACCCTGGACCCTATAGAATGATGTGATGTCAGTGGCCATTTTTTATTTTGACAGATACTTTCAATGTGCATTATTTTGTTATACATTTTTCATAACATATAAGACAAGTTTTAACATACTTACGTCACATTAATGGAATAACAATGCTATTAAAATCCTGGTTCCTGGACGCAGTGGTATTTATATTGCACTTTTGGTAAATTATACAATTTAGTTATTTATCTATAGCATTTGTTTACCAAAAGTGACCCTTTTTCAGCTGAGGGTAAGGAAAAGAATTTCCATCAACTTTACAGAGAAACTGCAGATATGCACAAAAAAGGGTTTAATCAATTATACATATATGATGTAATATAAGGTTACACATTAGTTTCATAGTAATACAGGCATAAAAATTTGTGCAGAGAAAAAAGGATAAAAATAACTTCTATTTCATTAATTATACGTTATAAAGCCGTGGTGGTACAGTGGTAGCGTTATTGCCTCACAGCAAGAGGTTCTCCTGTTCAACTCTCGGCTGGAGTGCCTTCTGTGTGGAGTCTGCATGTCCTCCCCATGGTCGAGTGGCCTCCGAAAGACATATGTGAATGGGCATGCCTTCGCTGAAGGTTGGGCGTCGGGCTGGCAACTCGGCACCATAAAAATCTACTGCCAATCATTAGCGGACCGGAGCTCTGCTGTGGTGATCCCTAACTGGGAAAAGCCAAATAGAAAAGAATGATTTACATAATTACAGAGACAGTTGTAGACCAAAATAGAACTTTGAATTGCAAGGTGGAGAATAATACAGTAAATTTAAATAGGTTGGGGGACATTTAGGAAAAGCTGTAGATAAAGAGATTGTGAACTGAGGATGTTGATGCAGTGAAGTAGAGGGTGGCAGTGGAAGACAAGGAGGGTACAGCAGAGTGGAGAAGTTGAAAGTTATATAGTAGATGACAAAAAGACAGTACAGCAGACAGATGTAGGTAATCACCTGGCTGTGAGGCAGGGGCAAGGCCAGTTGTCTGTTATATTTTTTAAGTTGTGCTTTAAAATTGCTACAGCTGCTTATCTGTTTCAGAGTTAAATGAAGAGAATTCCACATTTCGGAGCTATATGAAGGGTATACATAGTCTCAGAATGAGTTGTGTCATTTGGTAATTTGGCACAGGGCTGGATCTGTAAATGTAGAGACCTGTGAGGGGTATAGAGTTGGAGGACACTAGATAGGACTGGGAATTCTTTGGGATGTTAATCAGTTTATAGACAAGTACAAGTTGGAAGAAGTGTAAAAAGTAAGGCAGCTGTAGCCTGGAGATATTAGTTGCAAATTTAGCTATTTTATTGTAAAACTGATTCTGAAGGCATGTGCATTGTGTATTGACAAGTAGGTAGCGCTTTAACATGCAATTCCCGCATATAGGAGATGCATTGAGTAGGGAGGAAATAAGAAAAGTAGATGCAAGTTTTGTTTTTTTTTTCTAGCTGTAGTAGTTAGATATATACATAGATTGTATAGAGCAAAGATTTTTTTGGATTCCGAAAGAGCTGAGAATTATCAAGCCAGGTTTCTATGAATGGAAGAGATTTTTTGTGTTTATTTTAGTTCATCAAGATTGTTGATAAAACATAGAAGAGTGGAATCATCAGTGTACTGCACCATGGTGACTTGTTTGCTGGCAGTGTAAGGGTCATTAATGAATATATTAAAAAGTGATGGGCCACAGATGGAATCCTGAGGTATCTTGACTCTTATGGGGAGGAAAGATGAATCGGAATTTAGCCATTTTAGTCACTGGGATCTACACGTAAGATAGTTTTTAAACCAGGAGAGTGATGGGGCATCCAAACCAAGAGGGGAAAACCTGTTAATGAGAAAGGTGTGGTGTGATACTGTGTTACATGCTTTAGAGAGGTCAAGGAAATCAGCGGACACAACTTTCTCTTTATTTTTGTTTATATTTATAAGAGTTTTAAAGCTAAGTAGGGCTGTAGTAGTAGTACTGCAACCTGCTTGTAAGTCATGTTGTATAATAGAAGATTGTTATTAAATATGACTTAAGGAGGTGGAAATGTATACTTTTTCTAGTATCTTTGATAGGGAGATAAGATGGCAATTTGTCTGAAGCTGGATAGTTTAGTTGAATTACCTCTTTTATGTAATGATAGAGTGTATTATTTCTTCCACAAGACTGGAACATAGTTTTGCATAGGGAGTGGTTTACCAGCATAGAGAATTGAAATGCCCGAGCATCACCAGCAAGCTTTAGGTATTTAGACAGAAGATTATCTGGGGCAAGTGTAGTGGGTTCAACTTGTTTTAGCAGTATTTTGATAGTGGAAGTGAAACTGCTTTAAGAGAGCATTTGTAGTATTGTTTGAAGAGTATCTTAAGGTTGTTGCTAGGGATGAGTTGTGTAAGATGGAGGTTACTGTATGTTTGAAATACTTATTATAATTGGTAGCTATACGTTTCTCATGGGGGGAAGTAGTAAGTAGTTGGTTGGGATGACCTTGATACAGAAGTTTATTGATGGTTGATCTCAATTTTATTGGGTTGTGCTGATTCATGTTTTTTTTTTGATTATATATAGTTTTTCTGATCTTGTTTGATGTTTTTTTTTCCTTTAAGTTCCAGCAAAGATTTCTTTATTAAAGTTGTGTAGGTTAAGGGCTTGGCTATACTTGTTTTGGTTTTGTTTATTGGTATCATCTCTTATTATAAAGGTAGGTAGGGGATCACTAAGAGTTTCAGTGAGGGAGACACTATGGATAATCTTATTTGGTGGGTTTGTTAGAATCCAGTCAGTTGTAGAGTTTCTGTAGCTGTTTTTGTTACAGAGGGTGAGGATGTGAATTAGTTATGTGAGGCCATTCCAGTTTAGTACAGTGATTTAAGAGTTTTGTATTGATTCCCAATCTATACTGAAGTCTCCTGATATTATTGTTTCATATGGGATGTTAGTTGTGACCAAGTAGCAGAATTCTTCTGCTGCATCAATATTATTTCCAGGATGTATGCATATGCCTATAATGCATATGAGTTTGCATTTGTTTAGTTTAGGAGAGGATATAAGAATCTCTGCCTTGCCTAATGATGGAGGGTAGCTAGGGTATAGGGCTAAGTCCAGGTTGTTTTGATAGATAATGGTCACTCTGACCTCTTTTCTCTTGTTTTTGTCTACTTTTATTATGTTATACTCTGCAGGAAGGATTTACTCATTTTTTTGTCTCTTGTTTTAGACAGGGGACTGGTCCCTTTTCTCTTATTTCTGTCAAATCGTATTATGTTTTATGCAGCAGAATAGATTTTCTCATTTTTTTTTACTTCTTGTTTTAGCCAGGTTTCTGTGGTGACATTACATTAATTAGTCCCCAAACCATTGTTAAATACAAGAGAAAAAAGCAGTTGTAATGTTTGTTGACTCAGTTTAAATATAAATAAAAAACACTTTTCTGATTTACCTGTGGAAATTTATAGAGTCCCAGCAGCCTAGCCATGGGAACTGATGTCGAAGAATATGACTCACCAATCACAGCTACAGCTGAGGAAAGATTTTGGCACTTATAATTTGGAATTATGTTTCTTTGTCCTGTAAGCAGCTTCATTGTACCTTCAACAGCACCAGCAACAGTTGTACAGGAATCATAAATCACATATCCAAGTGTAACATTTGGTAGTAGTTCTGGGTTTTGGTGAATTTCTTCAATTGCAAATGTCATAGCCAGAAGTCTTTCATATACTCTAAAATGAAACCTCAACAAGCACAAGTACATGTTTACACATAACACTGGACAATTTTTTTTTCAATAAA
>NC_056737.1:228070780-228078280 GCF_019279795.1 Protopterus annectens
AGGGGGAAACCAATTGTTTCTTTTATCTCTAATTTCATTAACTAATGTAAATAATAACTCTTTTTCATAACCTCTCCCTAAAAACATTTGGATAATAAATTCTAGTTCTTTTTCAAAAAACAAATCATCCGTAATCATCCTAGAGGCTCAAATGAACTGGCCTCTAGCGATATTTTTCTTAATGAAATACGGTTGATTACTAGTAAAATGTAAATAGTTATTAACAAAAGTTGATTTTCTATAGATTTATCAAACTTATGTTTCAGCTCATCCCATGTTTTAGTAACATCAAGAAAGTTGACCTTGGTACCAACATCACCAAGAATGAACTTCAAAAAATCAGCACTTTGGTTGATTTTATTAAAAAAAATTAACCTTGTGTGTATTTCATTCTATAATAAATATCAAGTCATCCACAAAGCGATGGTAAAAAAACTATATGAAAATGTTCTATCAACAAAAATAAAACAGATGTTCCCACCATCCCAGTACCACATTCACATAAACTAAGGTGGCAGACCCCATGGCAACCCCTCTAACTTGTTTATACACCTTCTTGTCAAATAAAAAATAATTATAATTGAACAAAACGTCCAGCAAATTACACAATAAATAGATGTCATCTTTAGAAAAATCTTCTATACTATTCAAATAACTTCTAACATAATCTATACCAATGTCATGGGGTATACAAGTAAACAGGCAGCAAATATCTACTCTAAAAATCAAATTAGGCTTCTCACTAAAAGAATAGTTATCCTTAAATATTCTAACTTTATCCAAGAAGTCCCAAGAATCTTTAATGTAAGACTTCATATTTTGTACAATTGGGTTAAGAATTAAATCTAAAAATAGTGATATCCCTTCAGTAATATAATTGGGGACAGACATTATAGGTCTGAATGGTGGGAGGGTGGGATTTGCATGGATTTTAGGGATCTCAAATACATTTTCTAAAACAGACAAATTCACATTTATAAAGTTATATATTTTTAACGTAATTAATCCTTTGATTAAATATTCATATAATAACCATTGTATTTGTTTAAAATTCTTATGAACTTCAGATTGAGAAACTAGTATATATTCATTATCATTAGATAACATTCTGTTCATGGAATCCACATAATCATTATAATACATAATAACCATCCCACCCCCCTTATCTGCTTTCATAAATCTCAGATCATCCATGTTTTTTAATTCCTTTAAGGCACACTATTGCTTGTATGTTAAATTAAAGACTTTTTTGTTTTGTCTACATTTAAGCAATTCACTAAAATATTTTTCACAAGCTTTTTCAAGGGCTTTCAAAGTATAAACCAGAGTAGGACTAAAAGTACAAGGTTTACTAAACTAAATGGCAGACATGCTAACATAATGAAAAATATAATTAAGATTAAGTTTGCAACTATATAATTTTAAGTCCAACAATAGTCTATCAATGTCCATCCTTTTAGAAGGCACAAAGTTGAAGCCGAACTTTAAAGCATCCATTTGTTCTCTAGTAATTTGTTTGCCTGTTAAATTAAACAGTGTGGAACAGTACTTACTAAGTCCCGCTTGGCAAATATGCCTTGAGTCTGTATTCACGGGGCCATTCCTCTCTTTCCCCTTTCTCAAAAGTACTAACATATAATGGCGATTGTTTGCATTTTAAAGGCTTTAGTGTAGTGTACATTGTTAATATGTATTAATTTTATAAATTTGTTTTTTATTTAGTGTTGGATTGTTTAATTAATTAGTACTAATTATTTAATTAGTAGGGTGTGTGTTTTTAAATATATAGAAGAGGCATTCTCTGTCTTTTTTGTACTGTTTCTGATGGTCTGTTTTCAGACAAAAGTGAATGAAACATGTTTTACGTTAAGGCTTTGGTTTAATTGTTTATTGTACACTTGAAATTCTCTGTGGTCTGCTCTGTTTCAGCTGAGTGCTTTTTGTGATTGTCGATATTCACTGTTCTCTTTCAGTCTTGATGGGTTTTTCCCCTTAATTCTGGAAATCACTATTACATATCTTAGAATTGCATTTATATGAATACCACTTTGTGAGTAAAATTAGCTAAAAATGAAAGGCTAGACAGAGGGAAGCAACTTTCCAGAAGGCTGGGGTCTAAACAGTACTTTTTGAGAACTGGAGTAACCAAAGTACAGACAGAAAAACTTCAAACTGTCTGGAAGATAACTGATCCTGTTCAACCTAGACAAGATTTAATAACCCAAGATTGGATAGAATCTATCTTATAAATTACCATGATGAGACTACGTTCATGACCCTATCATAGTCAAAAGGTATAATATATGCAAGCAAGTGAATTTGTGAAATTCCAAATTGTCCCAGGTGAATATAGTGTGTGTGTGAGGGTGTGTATGTAGGTGTTCAGTGTACCCCTACTCCCTGTAATCCTGAATTGGCTTAAATGAGTAGTGATTTTGAATAAATAAATGTAGTCAAAGGCCTACAAATGTATTCATTTTCACTGTTTCTTTTTAAAGTGTTTAATAATCTTTTCCCAAATACATGCAAAATACAACTTCACATGCCATATATGACAGCACTTAAAATGCCATATATCATTTTTAAATCATACCATACCAGTTTCACAATTTGTGCACTAATTAAAAAGTTCCCTATTTCACCTGTCAGGGCTTTGATTTTGGTTGTTTCTGTAGCCGCAGCAATTAGGTTTGCATTTGGTTATTTCTTGGACTTTGTGTAACAGACAATAAACAGAAAATAGCTGGATAATGTCTCTATATGTAGTACTAATGGAATCATTTTCAGCTGCAGAAAGATGGAACATCAGTTTACATTACCTGTTTTTGGACTTTCTTTCCTTTCATATAGTGTACATATGATGGCCAATTACTCAGAGGTTTAGTTAAATTAATCAGGCAAAATAAATGGACAAGAAAGTTAAGGCTCGGATGAGCTTGTTCGTCAGATGAAGAGATGCCTACTTTTGGACTGTATTTGATATCTGCTGAAAGGAGAGGCACAACACATGGGCAAAGGTATTAGGTTTTTGTTTCATCAATAGCTTCCTTACTTTTTGCTTACGCTTCAAATGAGCTAGACAAAGTTTTGAAATAATTGTATTCATGTGCTAAAGCATCGTGTAAAATGGAGTATAAACTTTGTGCCAGGGACAATAATTAACTATAAAATGGGTCTGGAAATGAACTACACTGCACAGCACAGTAGCTAGTTTTATACAGTTAAGCAACAGAAGGCAGCCAAGGTGCTCAACTTTATTTCAAAGCAGCAAGAAATGTTAATTTCAAGAGTGCTCGTTACACCTACTGGACTGAAAGTTGGGAGAAGAAAAGAAGATCTTTGAGATCAAGTGAAGATATTCGATGATATGTATAGACTCATGCCATAGATAACCTTATGAAATGTAAAACTGCATTATTGTCTCTCCTTTTGAGGATCCCTTTGTGTGTCAACCTGAAGTTCAAGGCCAGGAACTTCCAGTATGTTGGTAAAGCAGTGAGCATAAATGGTCAAAACTGCAGACCAAGCTAAGCCAGAAACAGTCATAACTGCCAGGGAAAGTGCAGTTTGTAAAAAATCATACCCTTGACTGCTCATCAGAAAGAAAGTGTCATGACAAGAGAGATTGCAAGAGAAAACTGATAAGATGGCAGGGTACAGCAAAAAGCCAGAAGTACAGCAGAAAGCCGTTTACCAATGGTAGTTGCACCAGAGGCAGCTTCAGTCTCACTGGAGATTAAAAACAACTAGATTCATGCAGGTATTTCCCTGAAAGACTATATGGTTAATACCAACCAAAAATACAGGAGACTGGAGATACTCTTATAGTCCATGTTGATGTTATTGCCAGCTTATAAGACGTAGAAAAAGATATTGTGGAAAAGTTAGTATTTTCAGAAATGAACCAGGAGTACATAATGCAAAAGCTTATTGGGCAAAAAGATCAGTCCAGAAGGAGCAATATTATATTTTCAATATCCCAGAGAAGATGAAAGGAAAAAGCTGTGCAGAATTTTTGCAGGGGTGTTTGTGGAATGGACAGCTATAGTGCCTGACAAAATACTAATTGAGTGAGCCCACAGAATTAAAAGCCCGCAGGACATGGTAATGAGATCGCTTAGGCCAGTCCTAATAATGTTTGCACCCTATACCCAAAAAGAAGAGATTTTGCCCATTATCTAGAGGAAGGAGACAGTTTACAAAATATAGAAATTAAGGGTTTATGCAGACAATGATTCTTCAACACATACCCCTAAAGAAAGAACTGCATTCTTGCCAGCTATAAAAATGTAAGGAGATGAATCTGCATTGAAAATTATCTTCCCAGCATCCTGTCATAACCCTTTCTTTTGGGTCTTAAAACATACCTCACTCCTCCCTGTTGAAATGGTGACACTTGAAATGTCTAGTGCCGACAAGCTGAAGAAAAGACAGACAGCACAGTACAAGAGCAAATTTCGAAAATCTCTTCTCCTTTAAACTTTTTTTTATAGGGGACCCCCTGCACTCCCCATGTGGGGTCAAGTCCCCTTCACACCCCTTGAACTTATATATACCAGCTCCATACTGTAAATCTTTATGCATTTTCCTAACATATTGTGGGACAAATTAAAGCCACTTTTCCTAATATTTCTCGACTGTGAGTACAAGTGGGGAAGACCAAGATTATGTTCCAAGTAGTATCCTTGGGGAAACATTTAAAACAACCAAACATACTGTAAAAATGTACAGCAGTTCATGTCCATTTATGTCATTGTCCCTGTGGCTGTCTGTTCTACATGTACAGGTGGAACATCAACTGCTAGAATGGGGTAGAGTGGTAACACTCTGCTTGCATCCCAGAGGATCAGAGTTCTAATTCCAGTTAGGAGTCTTGCTGGTGATGGCAGAGGGGGAAAGGAATAAAGTGGCCTGGCTTTCATGCCATGTTAGGCAGAGAAGGAGAGGGTCTATGAGTTTCAGAGGATGGCAACCCACCCCCTCTGTACAGTCTGTGATTCAAGGTCCTGTTCCTCTGTGTTTTTATTAGTAAAGAATTTTTTTTGAAGCAAATTGTGATCAGCAAGTGAACGGTGTTGCAGAAATGAACATTAGACAAAATATGGGTGAGACTACCCAAAAATGTTGGCATGCCAAAGCCAAAGGAAGGCTTAGACATTTTTAATAGCTAACAGACAGAGATGTTCTGTACTTACGACAAAGTTTCACGCTTCATTTTTAGGAGTGGTTGTTCTTTGAAAAAAAGAGCTTGTACCTCAAATTGTAGGATTTACAGTTCATTATTTAATATTTTGTTTGTTAAGCCTTTCCAGTCTTCATAGCCCTTTATTTTGTTGGATAATTTTGATTTCTACATAAAATGTAATAGGTATGCATCAGCATTGAATGGATATTTGTAAAAAATGCACAGAAACAGAAATGAGAAAAAAGCAAATGCTTGTAACTGTCTTATAAGTAAGCACTCCATCCTTACATCATTACAGTATTAAGTATTTCTGTGATCACTAAGAAACACATAGACAGATAGATAGATAGATAGATAGATAGATAGATAGATAGATAGATAGATAGATAGATAGACAGATAGATCAATAGATAGAATGCACAGCAAAACAAACATACTCCAGGACAACAAGGCTCAGTCTGATTCATAGTAACAGCTCACAGCCTAACTCTGGTGGGATTCAAGGTAACATATATTTTAATTTTTTTTATTTATTTTATACTTTGCTGACTGAGTTAATCCTAATAGGCTAGTAGCCTCTTTTCAGGTGAGACCTAAGGTGGTATTTATACTACTAGGGGAAATTTGGACAGGGCATCAAAAAATTTTCCTTACTTTTTTTTTGATATGTGCCATGGAATCTTTTATATTTACCAATTCATGCAGATGGAACCTTGGTTTAACATCTCATCTGAAGAATAACATACTCAGGAGTGCAAACAATCAATCTACCTGGTGTGGGAAGAGAACCCAGAGCCTTCTGCACCAAAGGTGAGTGCATTACCTGTTGCACCACTAACACTTAAAAGATGAACATTAAATCATTTAAATAATGATTTGCATTTACTCAGGCAGTCTGACTTCAAATCCATCACCTGCTTTTTACCTCATATGAGATATTATTCAGTGCTGAATGCCTCCTATAATTACAAAATACAAGCTGTATAATATTTATATTTTTAGTAAATGACAGGTCTTTTTGCTAATAGCAAAATCAGTGGATCCTTTCATCCTACTGTACAAGTCATGTGAGCTAAAATGAGACTATATACTTTCAAGTTTGCAACTTATTGTTAGAATCACCCTGACAATATTTGTCAGCATAGCAAAAATAATATTTTCTCTTACTTTCTGCACAACTTAATGTCGTTCAGCTCAGTAAAAGGAATTTGACTGACAGGTTCTCCAATGTGAAGTGAAAAAATCCCTCCAATATTAATGTCTCCTTTTTTGATGTAGCCATCGATGCTAAATCTTCTCAGCTGACACACTGGTCCAGTGATTTTTGCATTCACGTAGGCAGGAACAAAAACCATTAAGAATAATGTGGTGAGTGTCAACATTACATACAGAAAACAGAAAAAGATGAAAAAGAGTAATGTGAGGGGAGACAGAATTAATATCAACAGTATCTTGGAACATATGATCTTCTCTAATATATACCCCTGTCCAAACAAATTACACACATGCCCAAGGTGTGCCTCTTCTGTTAACAATGAAATGCATTTAATTTCTTTCTATAAATATGTCCTTTATCTCAATAAGGGTGAGAAAGAATCTGAAGTTTTCTCATTAAAAGGTTTTTGTTTTAGAAATTAGTTTTATAATTGGAAAATCTGAATGACTCTTGTTCATTCATTGTGTAAAAAACATCTGTGGGGCTGTTGCACTGCTTTTTATACATGCACTGCTTCTATCAAGTTCCTTTATGCCTCTAAGCTCACCTAAATTAACCAGCTGCAAGTTTCTCTCAAGAGTACATTCAAATTGACTTCAGTATTCTGCCACCAAAGCAGAATAAAAACAAGACACACACAGGGATACACAAATCTCATCAATTCCCATGAAGAGAAGTACTGAAGTTTAAATCTGTCTGTTATTAAAGCTGGAGTTAAGAATTTCAATATATTTTTATTTACAATTATATGTATGTGATGCTAAGTGTGAGAGGAATATCCATTTATGGGTTAATTGCTGAATACAAAATAAACTAATTAAAGTGTTTCCAGAATTGGGATCATACTCATCTACACCCAGGGCAGGTTTTTTTGGCATATGATACTTCATGTGAGACATACCAAATGTACCACTATAGGATTAGTTAAAGAGAACACCTATATGTAATCAGGTTTTGCCAGAGTTTGCACTGAATGACATATAAACGAATATCAGACCTGGTTATTCTGAAGCATATAACAGTATGGATCTAGTTAAGCATTTTTTCTAAGACTTTTTTCAGTGAAGACTATTTTATTATGACCAAACAAGTAAATACT
>NC_056737.1:228083280-228208280 GCF_019279795.1 Protopterus annectens
CTGCTTGGAGGGGTTATTTAAACTTGTATAGTTTTAATTACATGGTTCTGAAGAAGTCCTGTTTATGTTCAAGCATGAAAGCACCTAATTACTGACAAGACCAACTGTTCAAAAATACACAAACCAAAGCAGCAGCTGATGGAGCAGATGAAACCGTAAAAACCAGCACACCAAAACGACCAGAAATAATCGTGTAAATAAAAATGGAGTTTAATAATCCACAAAGTCACATAGGTCAGAGTTTAGCACGTTCATTCCCTCTGGAACTTCATCAGAACTCATAAAATTAAAACAGTTTTCTGTTTAAATACAAGTTTAAAATAGTCACATGCCTAGTCCCGCCTATAAAATAATTTGAACTCTAATTGCTTCAATTTTAACACAGGGTATATGGATAAAGTGCCATTTAAACCTGGATAGTGTGTTGCATTCAATACAATTTGCCATTTCAATTCAGCCGTATCCAGGTGCTCATCAACCACCCTCCCTTGAAAATCCTTCACCACCTTCTTTCTCCACAACCATGAACTTAAAGGAATAATTCTTAATATGTCTATACAATGCATTGCTCAATTTACAATTTCTAATGGCAGCACAATGCTCATATATATGGTCTTGTAACCTTCTCATAGTCTTACCTATGTAGAAACTTGTACATGATGTACATTGTGCAAGATAAACAACATTTTTAGTCTCACAATTGTACCAACCTTTTAACAAATAAGTAACATTTCTTACTGTGAAATAATCACAGATCATGATGAATGGGCACTGTGAGCAGGCTCCACACTTTTTAGTGCCATTGCGTTGTATATTTTGGGAACCATTAACATGCACAGCTTCCAAATTTTGTTTCAAGGACCTACCCTTTCTATATACAAAGGTTAGTTTACTACCTGTTCTTTCAATTAGCATACTAAATACTTCCAGGTCACTTGCAAAGATGTACCAGTTTTTTTCAATAATATATTTAATAGCCCCACTATCTAGGCTATAAGTAGAAAAGAAATGTTTGTTGTTATGCCTCTCCTCTCTATTGTTTACTACAATAACCTCACCATCAGTTCCCAATATTGGTAGATACACACCATTTTGTCTTTTTCTAACTACTTCTCCTCTTATTTCTTCCAAAAATCCATCTGGATAACCTCTATTTCTAAACATGGATAAAACTTTATCACATTCATTCATAAAGTTTTCCATGTTATATACCATACATGCCACCCTCACCAGCTGGCCTTTAACAACCACCTTCTTTTGATGTATAGGATGCCAGCTGGTGAAGAGCAAGTAGGTGTTGGAAAAAGTAGGCTTCCTATAAATGCTGGACACAAATTTATTCTCAGTTCTATCCTTAGATAACATTATTTCTAAATAGTGAATATATTCACTATGAAAGTGTGAGGTGAAGGATAAAAAATCTACAGTGGTGTCTAAATAATCAAGAAAAAGCTTTAGATTATCTATGGTGTTGTTCCATAAAAGGAAAATATCATCAAACATCAAGCAAATATGCCGAGATTCATGGGATTTTTTAAGTAAGATTAACAAAATAGCATTTAATCCCCACAGCATATTTGTTACTATTGATGTGTAAAACTTATTTTCTGTGATTCCTCATAGGGAAGGATTGGAGTATTTTGAACATCAGTTAAATAAAGTATTTAACATGACCAATTGGAGAGTAGCAGCTATGGTGGATTTGATGGAATTGGTGCTCAAGCATAATTACATTTATTTTGAAGGACAAGTGTATAGACAGGCTACAGGTGTAGCAATGGAGGTGGCTTGCACCCCTTTGTTCGCCAATTATGTAATGGCTGAGTGGGAGGAAAGATTCGTCCTGAATAGCCCATTTGCAAAATCTTGGGAGGTATATACTAGATTTTTGGACGATATTTTCCTTTTATGGAACAACACCATAGATAATCTAAAGCTTTTTATTGATTATTTAGACACCACTGTAGAGTTTTTGTCCTTCACCTCACACTTTCATAGTGAATACAGTCACTATTTAGACATACCCAGGGATTCATGCAGCTTGTGCCAGGTGCAGGCATAGCGTTGGCGTTTCAACACCAAATATGGCCGGTGAGCGATCCAGGTACGAGCTGTTTCCATGTGCACTACCTGCGTACACAAGACCCACATAGCTCCCAGCCCCTGTATGCTAATTACCCCAGTTGCAGCAGTGTAGCATGCAAATGAAGGTATTTAGCGATCCAGGAAATGGTGCAGGTATAGTGTAAGCATGCAGAAATGTAAACTGTAAAAAACAGTTTACATTTTTGCAAATATAAAATCGGAGCCATGACCGCCAGCCAAACACATGTATTATATCGTTAATATATGCCAATGACTAAATATATAGCCATTGGCATAAAAAAAATCTACAAAATATAAAAAGAACATTTAATTTCATTTTTTGCACTATCGCGAAGTTTAAGAGCAGGGCAGCGGCGAGCAAACTGGATCATAAGAAAAATATAGAATAAAACTGCAATGTAACACATATCATGATTTTCCCATAATAGTCAATGGCAGGCATGTTACACCACACCATGGTGCAAGGGTTGCTAAGGGGCTGTGACAGTGTTTTACACGGTAGCTAGGAATTAGTAGGCAATGTCATGCAAATGTGAGGAGTAATAGTGAATCACAGATTCCCCGCTAGTGTAAGGATGCACCTCACAGCGTAGCGTTATAACACCGAGGTGTGCCCTTGAGATAACGATGACATCAAGAGAGGGGTGTGTCACCTTTGCTGTAAGCACATTGGAGCATTGCTAATCTGGTTTGCCCGTAGCTAAGCAAAGCTGCAGGATAGGGTTGTGTCGAACTGGCTATAGCTTTGTTTAGCTGAGATTACACAAGGTAACCGAGTATGCATGTGAACAGAGATGAAAACGCACTTAAACCCAGTAAACAGGTTTGCACGGCGTGCACTGGAGCTGAAACAGGAAGGATATAGGAAAGAAATAAGGAAATGCTGCAGCAGGGAAATTGGAGCACAAATGACTAATTAACACCTAGGAACATACAGTGGGTCACTGACAACAGCTAACAAGGCTGCAAGCAGCTACCTGCAGGACAGGAAAGGGGAGGGGCTGTACTGCAAAGAAAACAGTAAAGTGTCACAGCAGAACAAAGCGGATTTGCAGTATATCAGCTACAAGACACATTTTGCAACATATGACTGGGTAGTGAAAGTACAAAACAAGAAAGATGGCAGGTGGATGCAGGTTTAAAAGTGAATTAAAGGGCAACAGATTAATCAAGGCAGACAAGCATAACTTCACAATAAAGGCCCCACATTTGCAGTACTCACTGTAAAACCCATAATTAAGATACCCTGCAGCTGGAATTGCTGATACACACCCAATGACATTAGCAGCATCCATAGCAAAATAGTATAAAGTGTGAAAGCACATCACACACACTTGTGTATTCCCATACACTCTGCACCATTGGTGTATACAGACGGGGAACTTTTAGTATGTACATGTTAGGGGCTGCCATAGCTTTGATCCACCAGCATGTGTCAGAGACTGAAGGTGGTGTGGAGGATGATGCACACAACCACCTCAGGCACCAGAGGAGGAGAAGAGTGTTCAGACCCAGGGTAACCTACCAGAGGCTACATGATCTGGAGATAGTAGAGCATTACAGGGTGGACAGGGACACCTTACAGCAACTTGTGGAGCTGTGCTGGCCATGCCTCAGAGCCAGAATAAATAGAGGGGAACCCATCCCAGTGGATATGAAGGTATGTGTAAGCCTGAGAATACTATCTACAGGTACCTTTCAAAGGCCAACTGGCAATATCATGGGGATCTCACAGGCATCAGCATCCAAGGTACTTCACCAGTTCCTGGATGCCATGTTGCCACATGCCAATGGGCACATATACTTCCCCCGAATGTAGGAGGAGTTGGCCAGCAATATGCGTCTCTTCCACTGTGTGGCAGAATACCCAGAGGTACTTGGTGCAATAGACTGCACGCACATACACATCAAGTCACCACCCAGAGAGCAGGGTAGGTGCTACATAAACCGCAAGAGCTACCACTCCATCAACTGCCAGGTCATGTGCAATCAGGGCATTATCATGGATGTGTGTGCTGGCAGCCCTGGAAGCTATCACAACTCCCACATCTGGCATGCCTCACAGCTGTATCAGGTATTTGCCAGGGGGGACAGCCCATATGGCCACCTGGTGGGGGATGCTGGCTATGCACTGGAACCATGGATGATGACTCCCATCAGAAATGCACACACACCCATTCAGGAACACCATAATGAGGCACACGCATAAACCAGAATCATCATAGAGCATGTGTTTGGGATGCTTAAATCACAGTTCAGTTGCTTGGACATATCTGGTGGAGCCTTGCAGTATTCTCCAGGCATGTGTGCCCACATCTTCATAGTATGTGCCATGCTACACAATATGATCCTGCGGAAACAGCTGCAGCAGGGACAGAATGGTGAAGGCCCTCACAGCCCACCACCATTGCCAAGGGCCCCACAGCTACAGAGGTAGTCAAACCATGAACACCCTGAGCCAGCCCCAGTAGGCAGATGGAGGCATGCCTAGTATACCCATGCGTTGGCAAGAAGGGAACGTATAGCACACACACTGACAGTGTAGGCACCTAGGGACTGATACCTTTCTCCACCTGCACACACAGTAAAAATGGATGGCACACACACAAAACTACCTGTAAATTGTCATGTATAGGCAGTCTACTGTGTACATCTAACATAGGCAGCCCTCAACTATTGCACACACAACAGCTATTGGCACAAGGTAAGTCAACACCTGAACAGTAAATTAAGCTATCAGCATGTGCTGATACTGTATGTATTAGTTCATAGGTTCATAGGTAGGTATTTGGATAACTGCCTGAAGGCATTCATAAGCCAAGCCAAAATGTGTCAGCTTTTGCCACCCCATTGATTCATTAACTGTCCCTCTGTGGAGCAGAGCCAATGGTGGGATCCCTGGGGTGTATCTACTGTTTCCCATCCACTCTTCAGGGTTTCTCTTGAAGAGTGTTAGTGAGCAGTTCTGTATAATGTAATTAGGGATGTTGTTCCAAAGTATGGGAAGTTTCTGTGACAGGAATCCCTCCCTACAGCATCTTCCAGTTATTGTTGTGGCAAGGTTCAGCTCACTACAGCGTGTGGCTCACTGTGACATGGATTTCCATAGGGGGAGCATATCCATTAAGCCTAAATTTGACATGGCTTTCTTGGCCAGCAGAGATTATGTCTGAGTAAACGAGATGACACTGAGTAAAGTAGGAGTTTATTCAGTCTGGCTGCATAGGACATATGTTTGAGGCCAGTAATCCTCTTGGCAAGGTACATTCCTGGACCTTCCAGCTGTTGGATGTGTCTTCTGAGGTACATCCCAAATGGGTTACTATACTCTATGATGGGACTTATGAGTGATGAGTAAAGGGGCACTATAACCTCAGTATTTCTAGATGCGAACCCTTTAGTAATCAGATGGCCTACATAGAAGGATGTCCTAACTACTTTGGAGATATGGTTGTCAAAGTAGAGATCACTATCTACCTTAGTCCCCAGATACTCTATTACCTCATCTGTATTAAAGTGGCTGCCACTTATGTGTTAATATCTGGGTGCTTAATATTCCACAATGGAATGACCATGCAGTTTGTGGCACTTAGCTGGAGGCCATGACTTTGACACCCTGTGTTGGTCTCTGTGAGGCCCATTGAAGGATGTCTGTGTCAGCTGGACTGTCAAGTATGGCTCCCAGTTTGCAGTCATTGATAAACATGGTTTGCCGTAGTCCACCTGTGTTTGCCTGTACCTCTGAGAAGTATATGCCAAACAGTAGGGGTCCCAGGACTGAGTCCTGTGGGACACCAGTCATTACTGGTTACGAGTTAGACCTGGAGACCGCTAGTCGTACCATGTGGGTTCTATGTGTAAGCCCGTTGGCAACCCATCCTGTGATGTATGGATGTATGTACAGGCTGCTGAGTTTATCAATAATACCTGAGTGGGGAATATTGCCAAAAGCCTTGGCGAGGTCCAGGTAGTATGTGTGAACCCACTTTTCCCCTCATCTAACGTCTTGGTGACTGTAAGAAGTCAAACAGGTTCAGTAGGCATGAACTGCACTCAACCAAGCTGACCTGGGTTGGGTCAAATGTTTGGAGGTTACCAATGCCTTTGTTAATAAGAGCCATGATGATGCACTCCATAGCTTGGCAGACCAGGCTAGTCAGGCTTATGGGGTGGTAGTTACCATGGTCAGTTATGTTTCCACCTTGGTGGAGTGGAATAACTGTTGCCACACACCATTGTATGGGCATGTAGCCTGTGGAGAGGCTGAGGTTGAAAAGCTTAATTAGGTGGGGGGGTCAGTTTGTCTTGTAGTGTTTGCAAGATGCAGTCTGGGACACCATCTGCCTCTATTGATGCTGTGTATTGCTGTTAAAAAGGGCCATTTCCACCTATGTGTCTCTGATGTCTGGGATACTGTTCTTTTCGGGTACTGTTGTGAGCTCCTTAGGGGGTGAAGTTTGCACTGAATTTATTTGCAAGGATGTTGGCGGTATCAGTAGGGTCAGTATATTTTGTGCTATATTTCTCCGGCACAGTGCAAATCTATCTATGTGTTACCACTTAGATCCTTGACATAGCCAAAGAAGGCTTTGTGGTTATCTTTCGAATTCTTGCCTATTTTCCTGTTGATGTTAGCCTTGGATGATTTCATGAGGGACCTACGTTCCTTACTAATACTGGTCATGGATGTCTGCCCTTCTTGGGATTTGCTGTTTTTCTGGACTACTGTCCTACTTCTGTTGTATAGCCTGTTTATTGCAGGGGTCCACCAGGCCAGTGTCCTTGTCTAGGAGGAGTGATTCTTGGTTTACCAGTGATGGCACAATCCATACATCCTTGTAGGTGCTTATAGAGTGTATTTGTACATCTGTCTGTATCTTGAGCATTGTTTTCCCTTAGAGTGGGAGCTGCAAAACCCCCCACCCCTGTCTCTAGTAGTTGAATTTAGCTGTAGGAAAGGTATACACTGTGGTTTCTGTGGGTGGGGGAGATGGTTGGGTGTGGAAACAGTGAATAGTTCATGGTCAGATCTACCAGTGACCAGTTTACCTCCGCTGTGGTGCACCTGTTGCCCATGTTGGTGATTACCACTTCTCGTATGTTAACACCCCTCATTAGGGAGTTTACCATCTGATACAGGGCATATGAGGTGATAAATTCCAGGAAGCACTGGGCCTGGAAGTGAGTACTTGAGTAAGTTTCCCAGTTAATAGTAGGGTAGCTGACATCGACCAATACAAGGGTGTGCAGTAGGACTGTCATGTTTTCCACTGTCTCCAGGTAGGTGGAGTGGTGATCCTGGGTCATGGAGGGTGATCTGTAGCAGGCCACAGTTTGCATTGCAGCTGTGGCTGATGTTAGCTGCACATGGATGATCTCAGAGGTATCATGCTTCCACACTAATCTGGAGGTGTAGGTATCCCTGATGAATATGGATACACCCCCTCCATGTCTGTGTCAGTCCATGTTCTGTGTCCGAAATGTGTGGTATGGGTTGTAGTCTGGTAGTGCTGGTGTGCTCTCAGGAGCCATAAAACAGGTCTCAGTTACTGCACAGATGTTGACGTTGTCCATACTGCAGAGGTCTCTGAGTGCGTGCATGTTGTGATCACAACCCCTGGTGTTGAGTAGCATAACCCTCATTGATTCTGCTATTGTGCTGTTTACAAAAGTGGGATTCACCTTTGAGACTTCCCTAAAAAAGGCACCATGGGGGCACAAATAGCCTTGGCCAGTATTCCAAAGCCTAAGGCTGACACATAAGCCGGTATGGTAGTGTTGCATGCATGTTTCCCATCTGTGCTTGTTTCTCATCTTTCCTGTAGGTAACCTACTGGTAAGCAATATAAAGCCTTAAACTTATACAAGTGTTCTAGCTTCCAAGATATGCTTTTGGAGTGATTAAGTATCAGTGTTCTGTATGTTTGTGCTGTACTTAACTGTTTTCTGACTATATGGTGATATTTTACTGTATATTGTGATCTGAAAGCTCTGTTTATTCACATATTATGGCTGTGATGGCCTGCACTTTAGAGGTTCACAGATAGGTAGTAGGCTATCTGCCCAAGGGCAATTAGAAGCATAGCTATAGTGTGTTGGCTTTCTCTGCACCATTGATGAAGTAACTGAGCCTCTGTCAAGCATAGCCAATGAAGTGATTCCAGGCAGAGTTGTCAAAAGCTGTTGAAGACTAAGGTGGTGGAGGGTGATAGGGGCACTTAGTGATCTAAAGAGGGCATGTTAACGTGAAAAATCAACACCATTCAATTTCCCCAGCAGGTCTTGCAGCTATAAAACTGGAGGGGCTCCCCCACCCCCTGGCTGTATGGTTCTGGGACACACAATCCCAGGGGTCCATATTCTGTTACCCATTCACACATCAAGGTTTCCCTTGAAGTGTGTCAGTGAGGGGCTATGCCTAATGTAGTCAGGAATGTAATTTATAGTCTCTCATTTCATTTGTTATGTTTTTATTTCAAGAGTAAGTGAAGCTCAGTGGGTTTGGGCACCTCCGCCCTCTGCTTAGCCTAGCTTACACATAGAAATCATTTAAATAGGAAATATGCGGAAGCAACGTTAATGTCAATAGTGTAATGGTTACAGCATTTGCATAGTATCTGTGCATTCAAGGTTCAAATTCCAATAAAGTCAGGGATGTTTATCATGTTAAAAAGTATACCTTAACCACAGCTTGCATATATAGGTAGTATTCGTCAGGATAATAAACACCCGTATAAACCCATGTGTGCTGGAGAGTAAAGTCAACAGAGAATGTAATGTTATGTCAGCACATAGTGAGATATTATGTCACTGACATGTATATATCCTGAGTAGTTAGCGGATGTGGCCATGTTTGCGCACACAGGTTATACATTTTAAAGTTTGTTTAACTGTTTAGCTGCTGCTTTAATGTCACACAAACAGTTTGAAACATGCTTACAACTGCTTAACTGTGCCTTATTCTGGAGTAAAAAACATTTTTAAAGCAGGTGTTGAACACTTGACAATGCACACTATAGTCATGGGACTTACCATTAAGCCATCTGAGCTGTATACATGGTTCATGGTCTTTAGACTACACCTTATACTATAGGCATTCCACAGTACTGACCACAAATGGGGCAGTCACTTTGTGTACATATGTACAGTACATTGTAATGTACTGTAGTTTGTGAATCAACATATACAAGTCTATATATGTATAACTGTTACAAATTAATATATATATATATATATATATATATATATATATATATATATATATATATATATATATATATATATATACATACATGTCAGTGATGTCTGCACATATATATATATATATATATATATATATATATATATATATATATATATATATATATATATATATATATATATATATATACAGTTACATCTATAGCCATATATATAAACATCTATGAACACACTGCGTGACACAGAAGCAATCCAAAGGAATTGAAGTGCACACAAAACACATGCAGCTCTGGTATTATAACTATTAATATTAACCTAATTCACCATAGAAGGGATGGTTGTTGTGTATGTGGAGATTGTGGTTGGGGAGGAATGATGGGTAATGAAATCATGCATTAAGGAGAGCATGGGTTGGATGTTCAATAAGTGAACTGGAGGGGTATACATGGAGTATGGGGACAATATAAAAAGGACACAAAATGGAAACCATTCTCATCCATAATATACCCTGTCATGTCACTTTGCAACACCTAATTCCACAAACATATGAACATTAACATGTATCATACATATGTACACCAACTGACTGTCACATTTGTTTTCAGTAGTGAGGAATGCCTGTAGTAAAATATATATTCTAAACACCATAACATTTGTACATATCCCAGATGCCTTAGTGGTAAAGTCTGTGACTGTGGTGTTCATGGTCCTGGGTTCAAGACCTGCAAGGGCTGCTAATTTATTTTGAGGGCCAGAATAAGGGTTGTTGGATGCAGGTGGAGTCAAGCACTTTTAAGCAGTTGTAAGTGGGTTTGCATGGGTTTGCGTGATGATAAGCAGTGCTTAAACACAGATAAACGGATAAGCGCTTCACAGGTTTAACCTTTGCTTAACGTCGCGCAGTCCACAGGCAAACCTGCTTATAACCGCTTAAATGTGCATTATTCACACTTTCCCTACTAGTGCCTACTCTGAGAGGTAAAATAATAAACCCTTCCAGGATTAGAACCCACAATCATATGCACTATCCTCAGAGTAACCTACCACTAAACTACCTAAGATGTACCTATGCCAGTTGTGCATTCAGACAGGTTAAAACACAAAAGGGAGGATTGTGTGGAAATAGGACAAACCGCCATGTACCCACTGAAAGGTGTATGCTATATCTATATATATATATATATATATATATCTATATATATATATATATATATGTATATATGTATATATATATATATATATATAGAGAGAGAGAGAGAGAGAGAGAAATACATAGATATATGTCGATATATAGAGATATACATATATATGTAGATATATAGATAGGTTAAAAACATCTACACATCTATGGAGGTACAGATAAACGTATGCAATAATATATATTATATATCTATATACATATATATATATATATATATATATATATATATATATATATATAGATAGATAGATACACATACATACATACATGTGTGTATACAGCATCTGAAGTGTTCATATCTGAGTATAACATGGACCATAGCAATCACACATTCTGCCCCCCCCCAGCAATATGAACATAACATATGAAGAGTATATGCCAATACACTCTTATAAATATGTTCTATGGACACAGTCTACAACACAACTACAATGACTGCAAGTATCCATGACAGAAATACACAGACAGCTTTCATTTAGCAAAACTTTATTACATTCCGATGTATTGTCAAAAGGATTCAATGACTAACAGTACCTTCATGCTATACAGGAAGCATTTAACAGTGCCTTAATGAATCAACCTGCAATTACCATAGTATTAGTCCACTAAGGGATAGGTGTTCACATAGGGAAAGGACCCCCACACACATATAGAAGATGTAAAAAGTGGTTCCTACACACCTGGATCTGCTATGCACACCCACCAACATCCCCCACACCCAAACTAATTACAATACATACTGTCATACCATAACTAATTATTCACCCACTGTATGACATCTGCTGAAACCTTAACATACTTGGACACAGACACATTAACATGGCCCTATGTGAAATAGTTGCTGTTATACAATGGAACAGCTGCTGATGTTACAGGGTTTGTCTGAACTATTCCCGTTTTAGAGGGTTGAAAAAGTAATTACAGTAGGAAGTGTTACTGATTACTGATTATCAGCACAGTATGATACACATTAACACCAAACTAAAGATGTCTGGTAAGTACACTGTAAACCCCCTAACATTATATGCATAGCCATGCAGCCTTGAGCTGGTCAAACATCCTTTCCAGACTTAAACATATGTAGAAGTATTAGGTACAGACAAACCCTGCACAAGTAGCAATGTTCAGAAATATAATAGCAGTACTCACATTTAGACCAAATCCTCTAGGCATTACACACAATATATTAGTGTTTGTCTCCATACAGCTGTTGCAATAGATTTCAAACAACACTTACAGGCTGTCTTCCTCACAAGTAAGGCAAAGGGACAACGCCCAAGTGGAGCACTCAGTTATACTCTATTGTTGCCATGATATTGGCTAAGGCAGTAGCTGCACAGCTGATGTGCATGTAATTAACTACTTAGGAATACCAATTGATAATCAGGATAACACATGCTACTGATCTCTAACTATAAATGGATGCCTTGTCACACATTCAAATCATCTGTATCTACCTGTAGAACAGTACAAAATACTGAAACACAAACCGAAAATGATTAATATACCAGTCATTAACACCTCCAATTACTAAGAAGGTATGTATAACATTTAGTATGTCTGTGTATGTAGTACCTGCTCTGTAAGAAGTACAGTGTAATCAATGCATATAGTGGAAATAGCTATCTTGTAGCGATGTAATGTTGAGCAGTAGTAATGCTTGTAGTATTCTATGTGTGTACTGCTTTAGGTCACAAGGCAAACTCCTCATACACCACAAGGGATGATATATATGGGCTTGGAACTCACCAATTCTCTTCCAGCCACTGTCAGTGTCAGGTTGGTCCAATGAGTATGTTCTATAACAGGGGATAGTATATGTCGATATATTGTAACAGTAGACATATGTATGGGTGTATAAGTAAGATGAACATGTCAAAGGTGGGCTTACTGTGCAAATATGGTTTGCACTGTGGGATATTGTGCCAATAACTGTGTAATGTACAGTATTTTAGGCAGATCTGTAGTCCATTTTACATAGCTTTCTGTTATGTTATGCAAATATTAGTTATGTCTACTGGCAATTACAATACTCAATAACAGGATACATATGACTTGCATTCATCTGACAGTTTAGCAGCATGATAGCAAAGATAATTGGAAGAGCTAGATAACTATCCATGCACATAACACATGTAATATCCACCTCTCTAGTATCGTTTGCAAGCAAGAACAGCTGTGCATGTGTACATGTTATGCAAATGTGTAGTGACCCTTGTTACAGGGCTGGGCCAAATGGCTATGTGCACACCTACATAGAGTGGATATTGAGAGTAGAGACACACTGGTTGAACTTTCAGGTTTGTGTAGCCTAACCTGCTATTGCCAACCTAACAGCTGCTTGCAAATACTGTGTGTAAGGTAGTGCACAGTACTGGTAATGAAACAGGTTGCATATCATCTTTAACTCCAGTGTAACATCTGCAGTAGGAGTGTAAGATGTAGGAGACTGCTGCCCATGTGTAATAGCTGCTTCATACGTGATGGCTCACACTATCTGATTATATCCTGATCATGTTGATAATAGCAGCAGAGTCTATTGATACATGACTCTGTTTGGGGAGTGGGTGTCTGTGCCCAACAGAGCTCATGGTTCTGGTGGATATGTGAGTATATGCCTAGAAAAGGAAAAAGACCTGTAGACACTTGCATCATCTGTAGTCAACTAGCAGGATGTGATGTGCTCCTCAGAGGAGGATTGCTGCTAAAGGTAGCTACTATGTTTCTGTAATAGCCAGTGTTGTCACATAACACAAATCTTTACTTGTGAGCATCACTGTCTAAAACATCTTCATATGCAATATGTAAACTAAATACAGTACTTGGTACTTGTAGTACTGAATGCTCATACAGACATGTCCACTAGTCAGCGACTGGTGTTTACTAATGTCAGCTTTGTGTATGTGGCCACCCTGGGGGAATGTAATCTCTATGCCATGTGCACTGCCAAACCCACCTAACACCACACCCCACACATTGTCTGGGATGCAGCTACAGGAGTAAGCTGGAAGGTAGCCCAGTCTACAGCCATGACTGGACTGGACAGTCATTAGGTGTAGGTTAACACATGAATCTCATCATCACAACCAACACATACCCTTACCAGAACACAGTAAGGACACCCACACATACTACCAGAAATCACACACATTCACAGAGGCTTCTAAGTATCTGGCCAAGCAAGTGACCTCCCAAGCTGGAATAGACAGACAACAAAATACAGAAACTGTCTAACATCGTTTGCATAATTGTGCCATACCTCAGAACACGTGGCCAGAAGCATGCCCAACAGTACTTATTTGTGAATGCAAACTCTAGCCCTATGTTACACACCAAGCTATACGAGAACAAACATATTGTCAGCTGCCTGTCTGCCATGATTAGCCACATACCCATACACTCAGACCACCTTTTGAACTATGCACATGGCCCTGGCATATTCCATGTTGTTGTGCAGGACCTGTGATGCAGTAGCCTGGACTGCATGGAAACACACATGTAGGAACTGTCAGGTCTTGTAGCCCATGCAGGTATGTCCCAAGTCCTGGGTAGCATTCTGCCATTGGCCAGAATGATACTGCAGTACAGGGACAAAAGGATTATATTCCACAATTGTCTAATGTACTGGTGCAATGCAAAGGATACCCAGTATCTCTCTGCCTGGGATAACATGGTTGACAGACCATGAAGTTTTGCCAGACAGGGCCTGCACCTGTCACCCCTGGGAATCTGGATACTGGTTAGGGCTCAAGCTTCCCCTATAGTGCATTCATCATGCAAAGTTCAAGTGGAAGTCCACTGCTGTAACAGGGATAGCCAAGTAATAAACTGCGGGTCTCGCTATTCAATGATACATTTCAGAAACTCAATATGGACTCACTTATGTCAATCCTTAACATGGAGAACATATATGTGCAGTGGCTGAGACATGTTTCAATGCTCCTGAGAGCACTCCTGCATGGCCATGTTATAACACATACCTCACCTCTTGCTCATTATCCTTTATTGGAACACACAGGCCGCAGGTGTGTCCATATTCCTGAAGGATATGTACACCCCCATGCTAGTTGCACTTGCATAACTTCAGATGCAGTATGCTGAGCAACTACCTTTGTGCCAAAGTGGAATCCAAATTGCACCTTGTGACAGATCACCCACCATGCCTGAGAATTCTCAACTGTCATATTGTGCTGTAGTGGGGAATATTATGTTTGAGACAGAAAACCAGGCTACTCTCAACTATTCCATTATGAACTGGGAAGACCTTTCATGTACCAGCACCTGCGCTCAATGCATGTTGGATTTCATCAACCCCAATGACCTGGATCACCATAGTTACACAAACAGGGCTAACAGTATGCTACACATAGTCAGTCTCCAAAGCCAATGTTATGCTTCTTAACTGATTACAGCCGAGTGACGTCTCCAGGTGTTTCTGCAGTTACACCCTACTGCTCCTCTAGGCGTCAAATATTGCCTGTTCATATTTGCATTAATAATTCCAAAACCATGTTACATACAAGGTATTGGAAAATTTTATCTTGAAGCATACATGATAGCAAACACAATTGTATTGATATATGACCTCTGTCAATGGGTATTTGTTAAAAATGTAAGGTGATAACTTCAATTTTTAAATGCTGAAGCTACGCCCTCTAGGAGTTAAAGGAACACACTCAAAAGAGCTCTCCTGGAGGGAATGAGTTGCGAAGTGGTGACTGTCATGGCACCCATGCAGATGGGCAATGCTTGTGCAAATGCTGAATCCTATACAAATGAACTTTAAGCACTCACATAAGTGCAGTGATTGTGCCATTGAAACAGAACCAAGATTCAACCAAACACAAACAAGAAGGCAAACTGGTGGTACCCTGCCTTAAAGTGTACCACAGAAGGTAGTAACTGTTGCAAGAGTGAACACACATGAGTGGTGGTGATCCCTAGTCAGCCTCAGTAAGATGCAGATACACCATATGAAACCACACAAAGCTACTGTGAAACTAATCAGCCACATGTTATGAGGCAAAGCACAGAGCATTCTATAGCTGTGTCATTAATCGTAATGGCAACAACAAGACCTGCCGTGCTTCACAGCACTATGGCATGGGAAGTACTGCACCTACAGAAATAGCACCTGTTCATCCAGATAGGGTCTTGGAGAACCTAAAAACACTCCCACCTCCCCCCCCAACAGGTACACATATTTATATATCCATGTACACTACAGAGTCCCTGTAATAATAACTATGCAGGTACAAGCTGCACTCTCTAAAACCATGCATACAGCTTTCATGGGATCTGTCAACATCCCAGGGTGTATCCTACAGAAATGTCAGAACAATTTTCTCTCCACATACACATCATGTTCAATCATAGCTTCATGTCAGGCTGTGTACACACTGAATGGTTCACAGCAACAGTTATCACACCCCGCAAAGGGGGAGACATCACTGATAATGGGAAATAGTGCATTACTACCCTACTGAGTCTGGTCTGTCAAGCCATGAACCGTGATCAACTTATTTGATGTAGTCAGTACAGATGTAGATGACAGTAAGGTTGATTCACACAGCATATCATGACCTTGCCAGGTCTTAGGACACCATCACCCATACTGTGTTCCAGTTACACTCAGTATACTAGGTGTATATTCTTATGTCACAGGAGTGGTTGGCAACTGGACTACTGGCAAAAACAACACTACAGAAGGTGTCTGACTAATACACGCATATCAAACCAGTGCCAGCCACAGTAATACAGGGGTCATTCCTGGTACACTCCCTCTTTGTTATGTATACCACACAGACTAACACAGATGGCATCAGCCTATTGATGTTTGCAAATGACTATGAATTAGGAGCAATACTCGACTCAATGTGTGCTGCATTCAACATACAAAAAGGCCTTAGTGTGTCAGATGTGTGGTGTGTGACGTATGGCCACAATCTGACAGCTAAGTATTGCATTGTCATCCCCTGTGTTAAAAACCTTGTACCCATGAACTACCACCTAGGCAGTGGTCAACATAATGGGTGTGTGTATGGGATGCAGCTGGACAGTAGTCTTTCCTTTGATACTTACTTCACCACAACAGACAGGTAGCCATACGTGGCACCCCTAATCATGACAGGGTGCCATCCATGAATATAGAGATCATTGTTCAGCCATACTCAACACTCAAATGACCCATACTAGATGACATATCTCCTTTAAGGGTTATTGGCCATGTTCAGATGCCCTACACTGGCCTTCCCAATCCCTAGCTCCACTATATAGCATGATGCCTACCCTGAATAGAGCCATGTCCAACCAAGAGATGTTGGACATGCTACACTTACACATCCTGATTTCAAATAAACACATACTTCATGGACATCCACCTTTCTAGTACAAGGATCACAACATGCCTGACAGATCTCTGTCTCATACACTTTACATACTCCTGCCATACTATGCATCCCTGTCCAGCAAAGCTGCACATTGCCCCTCTTTGAGACATGGTGTGAGGACCGCATGGCAAATATATCAGTAACCCTGTGGATCAGTTCTGTGGCACTGCTTGAACTGGCCACTGAAACCTACCTGTCTGTTGGCTACAGCTAGGTAACCTTTCAGCCAAGGCTCATAAATGGCCCAGGGCATATAGCCTACTATTTCACTATGACCATACATGCTATAGTTGATATCCAACCCTGCAAATACCATCAGGCCATTATCCCATATGTTTCACATGTGCAACACGGGTAATACATGGCAGTATGTTAAACAGCTGTACAGTGCCATGTAGATGTATATGGCAAAACACATACATGTAAAACTTTCTGTGAGCAAGTCTGCAGGGTCACAGGTCATGTCCCTTAAGGCTGTGTATGACTATATATGTGACATATACACAGCATTAAGGTTTATTGGATTAATGTGAACACATCCAGGCATGTGATGATAGGTAAAGACACCAGTACAGGCAAACAGACATGCCCACATCAAGACATCCACATGGAGTATGAGCAATGTCATCACTTGACACACACATATATGGTGATAACATCAAATCACCAGTAAGTGTCAAATGTGTTTGCGTTAAACATGTCAGTGGTGTTAGTGTCATGTAGATTTGCAAAGACATATTTGTGATCTTAATAAATGTGATACACATGTATGTTCAGCTGTACTTCTGTACTTCTCTGTGAGTTACTGTGATCTGTCTCCATCATTGTCTTCCAGGTATGCCGCGTGCAAGGCTGCCACCATACACCCGCTTGGAGGATGAGGTCCTCATCTCATACCTCCTCAATAACCATGTAACACTCTTCAGCCATGTGCCACAGGGTGCACAGCAGCGGGATGCCCAGTGGGAAGAACTCTGCAGGAGGGTAAATGATGCTGGTGGCCACAATCGCACGTGTCAGCAGGTGCACCAACACTGCACGGACCTCATAAGACGGACGAAACAGCGTGCTAATGCAATCGCCAGGGAACAAGGTGCAACAGGTGGGAGGTCACTCACCTATCCCCCACTCACACGTACCGAGGAGCTACTGGCCCACCTGGTGACACCTGCAGACCTCCATCCACAAGCTTTAGATGGTATTGTGGAGGTGGGTGTCTCTCAACCACTGAGCCTGGAGGTGCCTGGTAAGTCACAACTGCACATATAACACACCTATATTTCATATAGTTACATGTGTTACTGTACAAAATGTAATGTAACATCATATGCAAGGCATGTATGCACACATGCCACATACTATAGTCTGCTACTCTATGTATGCACAGATGTGCATGCTCCATAGTATAGTTTATTGTACTGGCTTAGGTGCTAACATGGACATTGCACCCTGTAGCTGTCACACAGGTGTGGATAATGATCTTATTGCTGTGACACTCCTATTTAGGTACCTCTGGTGTTTTGCAGCGACACCAGCCTGTTGCAGGTGAGATTGTTATTTACCAGGCTTGATAATGCACAGATCATATTAATTGCATGCTATCTGCCCTGTGGCCATTTAACACACGTACACATAATGTATAGTGGTCCTGTTAATATACACTGGTCAGACCTGCAATGCATCGCAGTGGTTACCCATGTGGAATGATTGAAGACTATATGAAACACCTACACTAAACCTTATGTACTGTCATTGTCAGATGTGTGGACAGCTGTTAATACAATGGTGGAGGTGTGGTTCACTGTAGGGACAGGTACTACAAATCAGCATTACACATGTGGGGAATACACAGTACTATACAGAGAACATATGTGTGCACACACTCTAAATGTGTTGGAGCTGGAGTATGACCAGCCCACAGGATTCACCCTTGTGTATTATACCCATGCTATGAATGTCACACAATGTCATGTGCTATCTGACATGTCCATGACATGTAGTGGGCTGACTGCAACACTGCTCAACTATCATGCAAAACATATCTCACATCCCAAACATACCACCCTTTGTCTGCATAACCCTGTCCTCAGTGGAGCATATGACACTTATGGGTGTATGTCATATGGGACAACACTGACATGTGACATAGATGACCATCAAAACCATTGGACAAAACATGTGTACACATGGCCATGGAGGATGGCCAGAGACATGAAGCAATATACACAGTAGAAGTGATGTACATGTGTGTACACCCTGTTGTGCATTGGCTCAACACAATACAACTATGGCTTTGAGTAATGGTGATATTGCAGATGTGAAACACTAAACATCATACAGGCCTGTGCACACCTTGTGTAAGCATGACATCAAAACCACCACATATCATGTCTTGAACATCTTGAGTGTGTCACGACATGAAAGCATTCACCTATACAGTATCCAAATACATACATGTGTTGCACAACATACACATACAACCACAGCAGGCCACAGATACAGTACATTCACCTTGCTGGTGTCACACATCACTGTCATGCTTGCTCCTCATGTGTGTGAGGTACACAGATGGCATGTGGGACATGGAGTACTGCTAAGTTAGCCATGTCTGGGCATAGTTGCCAGGCATCTGTAATATGGTTGCAGATGTGCAGGGGTGTCATCTGTATACCCTACAGTGATCTGTGTCACACATTCCACATTAGGGTTTAGTGTATATATATCTCAGTGACATAGGTCACATTCCACATTAGATATGTATTGTATCTGAACACAGTCATGGCTATGAACTGTGTCTGTAACTCACACTGTATAGCAATAGTGAAGCCACATGATGCCCTGCAATGGATATGCACATAATATTTGTAGGGTGGACTGACAACATTGCGTCAGCTGAAGGTCCATGTTAGTATAACATGTCCCTGCATTGGGACACTGTTACCTTACTATATATTTGAAAGGACACCATTGTGTTACGCATGTATGCATGTCATTCAACACATCAGCAGAAGACATGTCATGCTGCATGTGATTGGCAAGGTCATATGCCACACATCAGGCTGGTGTACTGTTAACCTGTGCTGGTCTGTGGCACCATTGCAAAGTAGAGACAGCCATGTCAAACATGTGTGTAGAGCAACATGCACATTGTCTGTAGACTCAGCTCAGGGGTAGGCAGAACAATGTTGAACAGACATGCACTGCTTTGGGAGAGATATGCAAGCTAGGCTCCAGGCAAACATAGTATTCACTCCACATACCCTTCTGCATATGTCCTCCTCACACATAGGGGCAGTGGCCAACACAAAGCATCAGTGGCAGATGTACAAAGGTCAGCAAAGGTCTGTTAACATGTGGGGTATATTGCACAAAACATGGCAGTGCAGTGTAACAGTGCATAGTGCATGCATTGTGTTGCAGGTATGAGGCATAAGCTACTAACACAAATGGTGCAACACAGGGATGTATGCTTATTACTATAAATGTGTAAGGTGCATGCCTTCTGCTATAACAGATGCATGCTGTTGTGTGCAACTCAGGGATGTACGATAACTACCACTATAATTGTCTAAGCTGAATGCCATCTGCCATATCACAGGCATGTTGCATGTCATTGGGTGCCATAGCATGTGTCTGTCTGTGTGTCTGTCTGTGTGTGTGTCTGTGTGTCTGTCTGTGTGCCTGTCTGTCTGTCTGTGTCTGTCTGTGTGTGTGCTGTGCTGTATAGCTTGTAATGTGCAGATCTTGTCTGCCCCCACAGGTGCTGATGTAGGTGTGTTGCCCTCCTGTGGTACACCTGATGTTAGTGTCCCCACAGACTCTAGCAGTGATGATGAAAGTATGATTGAGGCACAGGCAGGGTTGTCAGGGGCTGCATCTGTGCCATTGGTTGCCATTCTATCTGTATCCCCCTCATCCCCACACACAGTTCTCCTGCCTACACATACCCCATCACCAGTGGCCATAGAGGAAGGATGATTGGCAGATGGTAGCATGGAACGGGGAAGTGTGGAGACTATGGAAGGTGTGCCTGCACACCATGATCCCAGCCAACTGACTAGTGATGTCCCACACAGGCATGTGCCCAGTGTTGCTCATAGGAGGACCACTGGCCAACATGCCCCTGCAAGACAAAGCACATCAGCTTGTGTCACCAGACACATGCTTCAGGCTGTAATGGAGGCACAGGTACTTGCTGAATGGCACAACAGAGAAGGTCTGAGGCTTCAGAGGGATGCTGTCCGTTCTTTAACTGACAACATCCAGGCAATTGCAAATACTCACCATCATCTTACAGATGTCTTGGATAGAAGATTTGGTGACATGGTGGGAGTCCTTGACAATGGCATGTCAATCCTCAAGTGTGAAATGTCTGTGCTGGGACATCTGGTGGAAGTGAGGCATTGGGCACGTGGACGTAGGCCAGCTACATCACCTGTTGAAGGTCTACGTGAACATGTTACTTCACATGCCTGCTCCCACAGTAGCAGTGCAGCTGGTGCTGTGCTGTCCACACCAGGACACAGTAGGCCACATGCACGTGGTCCTGGATGGTCCCAACAGGGACACGGTTCCAGTGGACATGTGTCATGAGACAGTACCCAGTCTGGACCTCTGCCTGGTAGTGCCCATGCAACCCTTGGCAGGTGCAGATCATGTGGCCGTTGCCGGACACCGTGAACTGTGAAACCAGCCCTGTACAGTCTGCAGTTGTCAATATACTCCAGTGTAGGCCAGCCACATGCCAGACCTGTGTGCATACATACACACACACACACACACCAGAAAGAAATGTAGGGCACCTCAGCACACACATGCATAACATCCACACACACCCAGTGATATCAAAGGCCCTAAACCACACACATGATGTCATCCAATGGTGCAGCCTAGGCCTCTGGCAAACATTATCCCCCTGTGCATATGATGATGCCTGTGCCACATCCCTGTCATCCTCATCATCAGTGCAGGGACATGCTCATATGGTCTGATGCACAGGGTGAACATACTAGGAAGACAATTGTAGATTTAATATTGTTGAGTAGTGTTTGACAGGCAATGGACATACCATGTAGTACAGTTTTAGAATGAATTTGATGCATTTGACAGTATGTATCATGTGTAACAGTAACTGCATGTTGATCTTGATGTTCTGCCTTCCTTTTTTAGGTGTAATTGCATATGGCGGGGGATGTCAGTGTTCACGGTTAGTGTCCCATATGTAAATGTTGACTACTCACAGGTCTGTATGACAATGCCTGCATGCACTTTGTAGCTTCCACATCACCGTTTTAACCACCCAGGTTTCAATTATGTTTACTGATCTAATGACCCAAGAGCATGACAGCTGTGTAGTAAGCTACTGTGTTCAGATCCATCATATCCATAGTGGGGTGACATCACAGGTATAGTTACCTGGAGCGGGGAGGAGGTAAAGGAGTGGTATAGCAGATGACAAGGGTAAAGGGTAAAGGCCAGTGGAAAAAGTGGCTTCTCATTGGGAAGCAGTAATACCCGCTCTCATGACAAGATGCAAACACAGACACACTTGGATTCACAGACAGTAACACACTCTGACACACACACACACACACACACACACACACACACACACACACACACACACACACACAGTTGCCAGTATTGGGATGAGAACCCCTGCCTATGTGCAAATCATCGTTATAGTACAACATAATTACAAGACACGCCACAGAGATTACACATGTACAGGGGGTCGGAATGGCCTAAGATCGAGGACTTCAACAGGGATACTAGATTGCAGTGAGTGAATGTGGGGTGGGAGGTTCATCAGTCGGCTATGTAACAACAAGCCTCACCCCAGGGTGTACATGTTTACAGGCGATTAGAATGCCCTTCAAAGATTGATGACATCAACAGGAATACTAGATTGCATTGAGTGGATAGGGGAGGGGTGGCCTTAAAATTTCACTATGGTAAAATACAGCCTCACACCAGAGACCGGACAGCCATGCATACACACACACACACACACACACACACACACACACACACACACACACACACACACACACACACACACACACACACACACTGTGACATTCACAAAGATATACACCTATGTCACACACATACAGACACTTGACATGTGTGAGACTCAACCACCTGCCAATGCCTTTCTTTCTACACTTCACTCTGTACTGATGTCTACCACAGTGTTCAGGAGAGTGAAAAACATTTGGGATGTATTCCCCACCATACATGACATATATGGGAACACACACACCCACATATGCCAGTACTGTGAATCAAACACCTGCCTATCTCATGATGGGTATTACAGAGATACAGCACTATCACACATGCTACAACGTGTACTGACTCACAATATATGCACAGGGGAGGTGTTACTGTTACAGGTGTCAAGAGGTTTGCCTTCAGTGTCACCCTTACTGCATTCTACATTGTGTGTCTTCCACTTCAATTAACAAAACCATAGCATAGAAGTTACACAGGTTATTGTAGGAATGGTTGTAACACACCTGTGAGCTGTCCTCAGTAATCATTCATCTGCAAAGTAGCCCCACCACTTAGTAGTCACGTCCAAACATCTGTCCATACCTAAAGTATAGCCTACTGTACTTTGAGCATATCACCATATACAGTTGGCAATGTTGAGGCTGCATTGCAACATCATGATGTACTAAGACAACAGTCACCTTCAATCATCAGACACTGCACATGCATGGAATCTAAACACACATCAATACATGTGCACATATGCAGTCTCCATCAGTAAGTGGACTAGCAGGTCAAGAGGATACATTCCACACCTTCCCTACACCATGTGTGATACCTAGCCGAGTATTGCATCATAATGGCTGCTGAATTCATGTACTGGTAGGTACCCACTGCCACCTTGTGTATTTTGAGTCAGTGCATCCGAACAAGCCCTTTGTTTCTAAGTGCATGAGCATGCCCACTGTCACCTTGAAATTGGAGTCAATGCATCCAAACAGGTACTGTGATTCTATGTGTATGAGCATGACCACTGTAACCCTGTATAGTGATAGTAGTTGTCCATTCCACAGATGGACATACTCCAGTTCAGGGCTTGTTGTGCTACAACTACACCTCTCAGGCCTACCTATGTCTTACCTGCAGATGATGTGTCATGTTTGTGCATACAGGTTGTAATGGACTCCTACTTTAAACACACATGATTACAGCTGTGTGCATCTTAGCTGTCAGTATCCCTGTCCTCACTCTTAGAAGGGCATTCTGACTGCTTTGAAATGTGTAATCTCTGTGGTGTGTATCATAACTGCATAGTATTATAATAGCGATCTGTAGATAGGCAGGAGTTCTGATCCCACCACTGGTAATTGTTTGTGTGTGTGTGTCAGCAAATGGCTGAGTGTGGTTGTGTGCATGTGTATTTGTGTCTGCATCCTGTCATGACAGCGGTTTTGCGCTTTCCAAAGAAAAAACACCTTTTGCACTGGCCTTTATCCTTGTCATCTGCTAAACCACCCTTTTCCCCCCACCCCACTGCAAGTAATCAGTCCTGTGATGTCACCCAGTTCAGAAGCAGAATCAGAGTAAGTGTAATTGTATGGTGTCTGTGGCACATACCCCAACTGCATACCACTCTACTAGTTACCTTTACATAGGCAAGACGTGTATGCACAATACTGGCAAGTCTGTGTGTTTGTGTGTGCGTGTGTGACTACCCTGTAGCCAGGCATATACATGTGTTATGTCTTTTAACATGCTGCACACCATGGTAGCCATCTGTGGTGAGTGGAGTCTACAACTTATTACATAGCTAGGAATAGAAAAGAATAGACAGTCAAGAACGACTACAGTTGGGTATGTTGTTTTCCTGTGCCACTGTCAAGCAGTGACACAGAAGTGGTCACCAGGTTGTATGTCCATACCCATCATTCCCCCACCCACACTCCACAATCCCCGGGGTATATTTCCTTAGCCATCATTCCCCATCCCAAATTCCACATACACAACAACCATCCCTTCTCTAGTGAACTGATTACGATTTAAATATGCCTCTGTTTTGTGTACACGTCAGTTCCTTTGGATCCCTTCTGTGTCACAAAGGGTGTTCAGACATGTGTGTGTGTGTGTGTGTGTGTGTGTGTGTGTGTGTGTGTGTGTGTGTGTGTGTGTGTGTGTGTGTGTGTGTATATGTATATATATATATATATATATATATATATATATATATATATATATATATATGGCTATAAATGTGTCTGTGTATATGCGTATATAAATATGTGTGTACACATCCCGTAGGTGCATATATGTATTTAGTTATGACAGTTGTACAGATGTAGACTTGTCTATGTTGTTTCACAGAGTACAGTACATTCAAGGGTACTGTACATATGCACACAAAGTGACTGTCCCATTTGTTTTCAGTACTGTGGAATACCTGTAGTAAGATGTGCATTATAAAACCCATGAAATATGTATACAGCCCAGATGGCTTAGTGGTAAGTCCAGTAACCTCTATGCGCATGGTCCAGGGTTCAAGACCTACAAGGCATGTTGATAATGTCATTTAGGACTGAATAAAACACTTTTATGCAGTTGTAAGTGGGTGTAAATGTGTTTTCGCGACAGTAAGCAGTGGGTACACACAGGTACAAGACATGTACAACTCGCAGTACACTATAAATGCTCTTCTTTGGCAATCCTACTGATGTCACCCACCTAGAAATACACCTCTGGGACTGCTGTAACCCAGTAATCTCTGTAGCATGTCCTGTAACTGCGTACCGCTGGAGTGTGAGTTAGAACTGTGGTAGGGATCCATTCACAATCATGGCAGTTATGTATGTTTTCTGTGTGTTTCAATGTCTATGTAGGGAGCAATGCATTATACACTACTCACTTGCAGGACATTTACAATGCCCTACTTTGGTACTCCTGCTGATGTCTTACCCTGTAAAATACACCTCTGGGGAACAAGTTCCCTAGTAATCCTTGTGGTGCGTCCTATAACATCTCCATGCAGTAGTGTGTTATAGATCTTGGTCATGGGTTCTATACCTACACATGTCAGTTGTGGATGTGTTGTGTGTGTCTCAATGTCTGTTTTGTGAGCAATGCATTTTGGGCTACTCACTTGCAGGAAATCTGAAATGTCCTACTTTGGTAAACCTGCTGATGTTATTCCTTGTGAAATACACTGTTGGGGATGGTGTAGGCCAGTAATCTCTGTAGTGCATGCTATAACTGCATAATGCTGTAGTGTGATGAACTAGTTAGGTAGGAGTTCTATTCCAAGACATGGCAGGTGTGTGTGTGTGTGTGTGTGTGTGTGTGTGTGTGTGTGTGTGTGTGTGTGTGTGTGTGTGTGTCTCTTTGACAGTCAGAGCCTGTGTGGAGGTGGCTGTAAATGTCTAACCACTGGACATGTTGAGGAGTGGGTTTTGTAGTTTTCCTATATGGTGGCCATATTATATGTCACAATGTCCACCTCATGAGGTTTACAGATTTCAGTCAGCCAAGAGACTGGGTTAACAAGACATAACCCTACATCTGGCAAAAGGCCTGGTGAACAGAGTAAGCAACACTACTATTACCCTGACTATGGTCAGAACCCATGTGTCATACACAAACGCACTTGCCTAGAATATCCCACTATGCTGCTAGTATCCTGCACATTGTTGACAGATAGTAGGCATGGTGTGATTGTAGTGGGCCGCAGAGGGCATGGCACCCTGTCCAACAGTACACTAGGCACACAATTGCAGATAATGCGTCTTCACTATGTTCCCCACTGCTTACCTGCAACATATGTGGTACCATCAAATGTGATCCACAAAGGACATACAATGCCTTACACACATGCCCTGTATGAACAGATGCCACTGACACCAGGGAATACCTGTATCATGCTATCATTGCAGGTGCAGGGTCAACCTGCTGTCTATTAGCAGGTCCTGCCACACCAGGCCAGTATTGGCACAGGCCAGTATTGGCACATCTGATGATAACAGTCAGTGTACACAACATGTGCCAGGCAAACCAGGTACACATAAACATGTCACTGTACACTACTGTGGGATGTGAACATCCCAGGCATTTTCCATGTCAAGGACTATCAAACACAGACATGGCATGCATTGCAAAGCAATGGTCACACACAATGGTAACCAGGATCACAGGACAGGTCATACAATACCCATCTGTGTGGGACATTGCAGACATTACACCCCTGAACCACACTGCAGACCATTGTCAGGTGACCTGATGCCAAGGATTACCCCTCACCCAGCCTTGTACAGCCATCTTGCACAGCCAACCACTATACACCCATGAAGCAATGCATACATGCATGCCAGTACTGGTACCTTGTGTCTGCATGTGGGTTATGATGTTCCCAACCCCAGTCACACCCAGTATAACTCCAATTGGCATGCTGACTGATGTCAGACATGTTCACATGCCCTAGCCCATAGAACCTCAGAATATCCCCTGTGGTGCATGTAATACCTGTGCATTACTGTAGTGTGGAAAACGTAGTTGTTAGGATGTGTATTTGTGAGCCTGCCAAAGTGTGCCAATGTGTCTGAGTCCCTCAGAGAGTGTGGTTGTGTTGATAATGACATCTGTTCATGTGGACAGTCATGTGTGCTGCACCTAATGTATGTCTACTGGTATGTGTGACAGAAGATGCTTAGATTTTAGTCTCCCAGCCCTTCTCTGATGTACTTTGCCTCTGTCTGTCCCTCCTACACACCCTCTGGTGGATGTGGAGATGTACACTCAGCAGCAGCTTGTGTTTTGTAAGTGATGGTCATGATCAGGTGATGGCCTCTGCATCTATTGCAGTCCTCCTCTAGCTGATTGCATGTGGAACAGCTGTGGTGACATTCCCATAGCCAATTGCATGGAAACACAGTACAATATCTAGGAACATCATGTTGGTGTTTGCCCATGACAGTCGCTGTGAGTGGAACCTGGATCTGGTGTTTGGTAAACAGCATCACAGATGAAATCTGGATATTCCTCAAACAACATACACTGTAGAAAATAGCCTAAAGACAGGAGGATGATGTGCCATGACTACAGCATGTAGGTGTAGCTATGTTTCATTCAGACTACTGCCAGGTTGTGTGTGGCAATGGCTAGTCTACATGTTTTAATAACTGACAACACAGTGATCTGTTTGTGAGGAAACCCCATCTGTAGGGTCATCTGTGGACTGGTCAGTGTGTAGAACCATTTGTTTCTTGTGTTACTCACAGAACACACATCTGTGAACTGCAGAAGCATAGTGTGAGGATTGCAGTCAGTACACGGTGACAGCGATGAGAGTTACTGACATTGCATCCCTGATTGGACGTACATCACATGAAACAGTGGTATGACAGTCACTGTCTGAGATTATCACAGTGACATGCCAATAATGGGCCACTGTTCATAGCTGCAGTCACAAGTCATCTACGCTTTGGATAGATGTCATGCAGTATATATGCATGTGTTGTGCTCCCTCTGCAAATGTATGACATCTGTTGTCTTGGGTTAATGGTAATATCTATGCATGCTGTTATAAGTAATCCTGAATGCTGTTGGGTATTACTAAGCCTTATCTGTGTTAAAACTGCAACACCATAGGCTGTATGGGATTGGAGGTCCTGGCGGAACCACCTGTCCCACTTCAGCTGGCCATGGCACCAGGCACCAGCACGTCTGGGGTCCAGCCTTGGACCACCGCCTCTGTTGGCTTTGCATCACCTTCAGGTGGAACCACCACTGAGGATGGGGCTTGCCCCCCCTGGAAGCAGGTCCAGATAGGAATGTGTCATCCATCGTGTGGTCCAGGCCGTGGTGTGTAGGGAGCTCAATAAGGGGTTTTGAGGACAGGTACACCAGCTCGAGGGCAGAGTGGCACAATTAGAGGGTGAGCCTGCCCCTCCTAGACAGCACCCAGCACAGTCACCTTTAGGGTTGTGAAGGTGCAGTGGTGGCTGCCCATGGGTGGGGACCTCCGTCCCACTGTTTCCATTTGGGGGCTCATGGCCTTGTGACTGCCAAACACCCCTCCCCGTCCAGGATGTTTTCCCCCACGTGTCATATACCACCCCTGTATGCTGTCTTGTCTGTCATCGTACCCAACCTATCCTCCACGAGCATACCTACTCTCCTTCCCCAACATCCCACTCTCAACTTACAAAAATGGAAACAAAAGGCCAATCTGTTCCCAGAATGACTGTTGCCCCAGACATAGCTGTCCATTTCACACATGTGTCCACTGGACACATGTAACCTTTTTAATTTGCATCACAACATACTACTGTTGTCCTCACCACTCTCTCAGGCACACGATCCCGGTATGCAAATGACTAGTAAAGGTTCCAGGTACACGTGACGCAGACGACCCCAGTGTACACATGACACTACCGGTCCCTCTATGGTTACCCCATTTAACTTTTTAATAATGATGATATTGCACACAGAACCTTGCAAGAGTACTGTTCTCACATTATGATTGGACAGGAACTGTTTTGTTAATGTAAATAAAATGCTCAAAGTAATGTATCTGGCAATGTACAAATGTTTGTGTGCATTAATAACACATGTATGTCTGAGGGAGTCTTGATATTACATAGGACAACACCACTACATAATACAGGAGTTGGTATTTTCCTTTTCATTCTTTTTTAATGCTTTGTTGTCACATGGTTTGTTCTTGATAAAGATATATATATATATATATATATATATATATATATATATATATATATATATATATATATATATATATATATATATGTATGCAGATATATCTGGACATAAACACACACACATACATCTACATAATTAACTACATTTCCTATACTTTGAATGACTGTGCTAGATGATATGTTTGTGATAACATCAGATGTCCGCATAGCTGCCATGGCTTAGTGGTAAATCACATTAACTGTGGTGTGCAGGGTCCTGGTTTTGAGCCTTGCAGAGGTAATTTATTTTGTTGCTGGGCATAAGAAGGGCCATTGGAAAAAGAGTGATTAAGGCACTTTTAAGCAGTTGTGAGCAGGTGTGCGTGGGTTTGCATGACGGTAATCAGTGGTTACTTTTGGCTGCAGTTCCTTACACTCATTTACCTTCCTGATTGCTTAACCTGTGTAAGCAGTGCTTACCCCCATGCAAACAGGCTGAAACCCACTCATTGCTGCTTAAAAGTGCTTACTTCTAATTACCCCTGCACTAATTTCTTTAAAAGAAAAGAAAAAAGGGGTGATAGGAAAGTGGTGAAAAAGGGGCACAAAGAGGGAAAGACAGTAGGCCAGGTAGCTAGGTATGTGCAGGAAGGGTGTAGGGAAGCTCCATAGCTGTCCATTTCTTCTAAAGCAATGGCTGTACATATGCAATAAATTTGGTGGTACATTTGGGCAATCACAAACCTGAGAGAGGGGTGAGGACAACAATAATATGTTGTGATGCCAATTAGAAATGTTTACATGTGTCCAGTGGACATGTGTGCGAAATGGATGGCTATGTATGGGGCGTGCTTTTTTGTGGGAACAGATTGCCCTTATTTTCTTTTATTTTACGTGAGAGTGGGATGTTGGGGAAGGAGAGTAGGTATGATCAGGGAGGATAGGTTGGGTAGGATTACAGACAAGACAAACAAGACGCATACAGGGGCGGTACATGACACATGTGGGGAGGGACACCTTGGATGCAGAGGGGTGTTTGGAAGTCACAAGTCCATGAGCCCACAAATGGATACAGTGGGACTGAGGTCCCCACCCATGGGTAGTCACCACTGCACCTTCACAGCCCAGAAGATGGCTGTGCTGGGGGCTGCGTAGGAGAGGCAGGCTCACCCTCTAGTTGTGCCACTCGACCCTCAAGCTGGCGTAGGCGGTCTCAAATCTCCCTGTCGAGCTCCCTACTCACCATGGCCTGGACCGTACCACGGGTGACAGGTTCCTGTCTGCTCCTGCTCCCAGGGGGGGCGAGCCCAATCCCCTGCAGTGGTTCCACCCAAAGGTGGTGCAGGGCCAACAGACGAGGAGGTCCCAGGCTGGGCCCTAGATGTGCTGTTGTCTGGTGCCATGGCCAGCTGAGGTGGGACAGGTGGATCCACTGGGACTGGCCTTCCCATACGAGCTATGTTGTCACATGTTTAAGTCAGATATGGGTTAGTAATAGTCAATAGCATTCACGATTAGTTATAACAGCATGCATAGGTATTCCTATTACCCAGGGCACCAGATATAAATAGTTGCAGAGCAGGTGGAACACGGAATGGAATATGGGTAAACAGTGGCCATTACAACAACATGCAGGTTTCATTGATGTCAACAGGCCACCAATATGGGAGTATTTTAACATGGCACATGCAGAGAAACTGATGTGAATATTTATAAAACAATAGAACATACGTCCCAACAAAGGTTAGGCATGTAGACATACCAAATGAGTTGTGTAAATCGGTTATTTTTGCCCATATGGTAGGGGTTAGAGAGAGAGAGAGTTCAATTAACAACTAATAAATCCTTGTAGTTTTCACAATATTCGTAGTCACTGCAGTGGTCTGTCCCTTACATGTAATATTACACTACCCAATGGCGTTATATTGCACAATAGTATGTTTGTAGAGTAGTATGTACGGGGCCTGTGTCTTACGTACAGGCTTGACAAGATGCAGGTGTTAATGCAACATGTTTTGAGACTGCTGTCATACACTTTGGGTGAGATGCTGGGATGACAGGTATGTTTGCATGTACATTCTCTGACTATCGGTTATATGTCATTAACAGCTGCCTACATTTCTTGGATCATCACACTAATTTGTCAGGGGAACAGGGCAAAAGGCAGGTGATGTGGGCCATTTATCAGGACATACTGGGCAGATTGGAACAGTTGAGGGGTATGAATATTCATACCACTCTCTATCTGAGCATTCTAGCAAAATCTGTACAGTTGTTAAGTGTAAATATGCATACAGCTTTCTCTCTGACCATTCTAACAAACTGTGTGCACTTGCGTGGAATGATTATGCATACAAATTACTAGCACTCCTGGGATCCAAAGCCCTGCTGTGTGTGACAAAAGCATTACAGTTAACATCACTGTACACTATGCTATCAGGCAATTGTTGTGAGGCTTTGCAATGTATTTTGTCTAATATGACTGACCTGTTTGCACTTCCAACATTGTTATACAGCACTTCATACACATTTTATCTGCATACCATAGTGTGGGTAACACTGCTAACTACAAGAGTACAACAACATATGACTGCAGAGTAAACAGAAGCAATGCAGGGATTACACCTTTATTCGCAGCATATTACACAATTCTGTATAATGGTACAAGTTCTGAGGCTCTTACATTTATTTGTTATGACAGTACATGCAGGCTATTTACTAACCTGCCTCACGACGCAGCCTTTGCAGCCTAGCATCATAGGCTTGCTGGTTCGCAGCACACTCATCTGCAGCTGTCAGAGAAGTACAGTGATATTAGCCTTACCTATCCATTGTATACACAAGCTAGGCAATTATTAACTACATAGTGGAAGGAGTACTTACTCAGTTCTGGGGCATTCTGCATCTGCCTTGCTTCCTGGATCCACTGTTCCAGGACATCCCCCCTCCACCACTTCAGGTCTGCATGGTGGTGCCTGACCTGCTCACCAATCTGGGGGATACCTGTGGCACTAGTGAGGTCACGGGCGAGACTGTCCCAGGCCTCCATTTTGTACTGTGAGCCCTGGTACTGGCCCTGCAGTAGTCTCCTGTCATGGTGCTTTACCAGGAGCCATACCATGAATTTGGACTCCTGGATGCCCCAGCTTTGAGCTCTAAAATGAGTGCCTTCTCCCACTTCAGCCATTCTGCCTGCAGGGGGATGCTACAACCAGTTATGAGCCGTATTCCCACCTCTTCGGTTTAAGTAGGGCTGGATTCCCGCACTTTTCTGTAATTGGCCAGTTTTGAAAAGGCTAAGCTATGAGCATACCTGCTTACTTCAGGTTGGCACTGCTTAAAGAGGTGTACCTGTGGGCATATTGTATTGGCTTCCCTACACATTGCTTACAATTACTTAGTTGGGCTGTGCCATGGTTAGCATTGCTTATTGGTTATCTAGCATTATATTTGCCTTTTGTCAACAACGTCTTACTCATTACAGATTATATATGTGTCTGGTATCCATCATTCATGTGTACATACACTGTATGGGGTCCTGAGGACTTTTTATCTTTATTACAGTGACACCTCAACTCTATGTTTGCTGCAGTACACCAATTCACATATTTATGGTCTGTGGCAGGTTATAGCACATTACACTGTACATAGATTCAGTTCACATATTTGATTTGATTTCCCTGTTTTGAGGATTAGTTTGCCGATACCTCCTTTATATGCATTGCTGTCATGGTGTAGTGGTTTACTACTATGACTGTGATGCACAGGGTCCAGAGTTCTAGCCTTGCAGAGGCTGGTTATTTTGTTGCTGGCCAGAACACGAGCTGTTGGGTAGAGAGTGATTAAGTTACTTTAAAGCAGTTGTGAGCAGGTGTACGAGGCTTTATGCAGAGCTAAACAATGCTAACCTCCGGATACAGTTTCTTACACTCAGTTAGCCTCTGCATTGGTTCACCACTGTGATACTCACATACCGGCTCCCAAACAGGCTTACACCTGCTTGCTCCTGCACTTGCAAATGCACTGCATTTGGTGTTTGCATCTGACATTCACATCCCTGGGTGGGGGTGAGGACTACGATAATACCTTCTGATGCCTTTTACATCGGCTTACATACCTACAGTGGGGTGTTGTGACCATGTGTTCATAGGTGTTGTGTAGTGGGTTATGCAACAACACATATGGTCATACCGTACTTAGCCATTTAAACTGGACTGTGCTGCGGTGGGACCCATATCAGGAATGGCTGCCCATTAGGCGTAAGCATGCTGGTCGACTGTACAGAATCCTTGGCCTGGCCAGAGTTTGCTTCATACTATTGGTGTGTTCCTCTTACAATCTGCACCTGTCTGGCAAATACCTGGGAAGTGACACCATTAAATACAGACAAGTAATTGGGTTTAGGACCCCACATCCTTCAGCTGAGTCATGCTAATGCATACCTATTATTCTATCAGCTTTCTAAGGTTGTAAGTGGAATATGTGCTTTCCATCCCTATCAGACCTCTCAAACAAGTGGGGAGGAATTTCAATTGAATCTGGGACAAGTCAAGAAACACTCAGGGACAATCAGGGACACTTTTAAAATATTAGTGCTATTAACTTGAAACATTGACAGAATCAGAGCATGTGAATGAATGCACATTTTCTGAAGTAAAAGGAGTTTATAACACTTAATTATTGTCATTATTCATTAAGTGTAATTCACCACCTTTCCTCCAAAAGTCACTAGTTTTAGGAGGGATTAAGAGGGACAGAGTTAAAATTTAAGTCAAAACCAGGGATGTCCCTGAAAATCCACGGACAGTTGAGAGGTATGGTCCCTATTTAATCCCCAAATGGTTTATGTCCTGTCCAGTGGATTTGCTCTTAGGGGTTGAGAGGTATGGGCATAAGCTCTGCCCATTTTGGAATATTACTTACATTTCCAGGGCAGTCCTAATACATCTGCGCCAGCCAACACCTGCATGCCTAGGCCCATAATTGCATACCCATAGTTCCCCCACCTGCCCCTTCACTACAGCACTCATCCTTACTGTGGGTGCAGGTGGAGTCTAATAACACCAATACACACTGCCCACTCTCCACGTGTCAGGACCCATGTCGTACGCTGGGTCGACCCATGGGTTATCAGGGTTGCACAACCTACTGGTCCATGTACATCTACAGCCTGGTTTGATGACTCATGACAGGAACTGACTCCAATGATCAGTAATTTTTGAGGTGTCCCACAAGGGACATTGATGTCTTTGTTTCAAGATTAGACCTGGCAGGTTTCTCCCACTGATAGTATCCTGCCTGTGGTCTGGGAAGAAGTGGTGTGTTTACTTTTATTCTGTGTCTGTATGTTTCACCGGTCTAGCTGGGGGGGGGGGGTGGGCTGATGCTACGTGTTACACGTTTGTTGATTGGACCCCTCACCCCCATATGCACAGCCTGTGAACATATGTAATTCATAACTGCTGTATCATATCCTAGCTATATACATTATATTTACACACACACACACACACACACACATATATATATATATATATATATATATATATATATATATATATATATATATATATATATATATATATATATATATATATATATATACATTATACAGATATATCTGTATATGTATGCATACATGTATATATTTATATATTGCTGTCTATATATATCTAACGACATATGGGTATATGAGTGTCTCCTTATGTATATATCTGTATGTAGGTATGTATATGTATTCTGTCTCTGTATGTATACATTTGTACTATGGAGAGGGAGAGGTACATCTCCATGTAGCTATGGGTAGATATACACACACATACCTCTACATATATACATCTACATCTGGTTATTACGTTCCTTGCCATGTAGATTACACTTTGCTGCAGTGGGACTCGTAGTGGGTGTGGCTGCTCGTTAGGTGACGCCTCTGCTCAATGAATACTTCTTGCTTACATCCCAGAGGCTGTCCATATAGACCCACATCAGCCAACACCTGCACACCTGGACCCATAACTAGCTACACATAGTTCCCCCACCCTCACCTCCTCTACAGCACCCATCCTTACTCTGGGTGCTGGTCGGGTCTGAACATACCACTACACGCTGCCCACTCCCCACTTCACGGGACCCATGTCATACGTTGTCTCAACCCATGGGTCATCAGGCTTTCCCACCCTTGTATTTTGGGTATGTACACACTCCTGTCAAAATGGTCAGTGTATCACCTTCTTTAAGTTATATGTCAATTTTTGGGGCATCCTGCAAGGGACGCTCCTGTCTGTGTTCCAAGATTAGATTTCATGGGTGGACTGTGTACCCCCCCCCCCAGTTGTTTCCTGCCTGTGGTCTGGGAAGCAGTGGACTAATTACATTGTTTATGGGTTTGTGTGTATGTTTCCTCTGTCCGGCTGGGGGGGGGGGGCATGCTACGTGTTACATGTTTCTTGCTTGTGCCCCTCACTTCCATTGGCATAGCCTGTGAACATATGTCATTCTTGTGTGCTGTTTATCATAGCTGTATATCTGTGTATATCTACGCACACACACACACACACACATACAAATATATATGTGTATATATATATATATATATATATATATATATATATATATATATATATATATATATATATATATATATATATATATATATATATATATATATATATATATAGATATATATATATATATATATATATATATATATATATATATATATATATGTCTGTAGTAAGGCAATGTATACCCCCACGCAGACGCACTTAAACACGCTTACTGATGCTTATTTATGCTTAAACCTGCTTACTAGTGCCTTATTCATTATGTCACAGACACTTCGTTCCAGTTCACTTTTAATTGCTATTATGCAGGTTTTACAGCAGACAGATGTGGAAATATGTTCATATACAGATTATCAATGGAAAATGGTATGTGCTGCAGTGGGATTCGGAATGGGAATGTCTGTTTGTTAGGTGGATGCTCTAACCACTACACTATTGCTGTGATGCTTCATTTGCATATATACCCATACACCCATGACTCCTGGTTCCCCAAACACCCACCCCAACACTACACTAACACAGCAGTCATCCATTCTCCAGTTGGATACACAGTGTATCCACACCAGTACACATTGGCCACTCCCTACTCTTGTAGACCCATCCCATGGGTTGACTCATGTATCCTCAGACATCCCAATCCTTTAGTCCACAAACATTGGTGAAATGAGTGACCAATAGGACACTATTTGCAATTTTTGGGTTGTCCCACCTGGGACACACATGTCTTTATTTCAAGATTAGACTCTATAGTTCATTACATCATTACTCCCATTAACATGACACTACAATAAATTAATAGGTATGACTATGTGGTAATGCACACATTATACTCGAGAGCTAATAATGTACAGGTTCAGTGAAATTATTTTACAGTTAGGACCAGTTTAGTGATTGGTGTTGCCATAGCAGGCAGATCACAGGAATAATTCCATGTGTGAGAAAGTCCTCACATTTGATTTTTTGAGAACAGCACTGACTTCGGGCATTGTACACACTTCTGCATTTTAGCTGTTTTGTCCCTTCCCTCTTATGCACATACTATTATTCTATCTACTGTGGAGGCTTGTAGGGGCACTTTTATGTTATTTATGTCTGCGAAAGGAATGAACGTGTTACAGGGAATGTACGTCTACATATAGATGTATGCATGTGTGTATGCATATATACTTATAATGAACTCACTGACCTCCACAAGGCAGGCCAGTTAGAACCAGGCCATCCAACCCTGACACGCCTGGATCCATAATTTCATACCCATAGTTCCTCCACCCCACCCGAGTTCGACATGCACGCAAACCATCCATTTCCCGGTTGCTATCACAGCCATGACACACCTCCACACATTGCCCTCTCCCCAGCATTAGGGGCCCTACACGTATGTTGTCCCAACCCATGTATTATCAGGCTCTCCCACCATTTAGTCCTTGAACATACCTGCCCTTGCTTATGTAATGATTGGAGGTCCAACCATCCTAGCAGTTTTTGGGTAGTCCCTCCAGGGACTACCCTGTGATTGTTTATAAAGTAGACTTAGCAGATCGGCAATGTTATTCCCACTGGTAGTATCCTGCCTATGGTTTGAGTAGCAGTGCTTTGCTCACCCCTGCCCAGCTGGGTATGACATACACTGACAGCACTACTGGAGTTGCTGTTGATTCCCTTCTCATTCTTTTTGTATGCTTTATTGTTATGACATTCATTCTTCATATATATATATATATATATATATATATATATATATATATATATATATATATATATATATATATATACATATATATATCTGTACATAAACATGCACATACATCTACATAATTATACACATTTCCTATGCTGGGCACTGCTTCCACCCACGCAAGCTCACTCAGACTTGCTTACTGGTACTTATAGATGTTTTTTACTGCTTATTTGTGCTTACACCTGCTTACTAGTGCCTTATTTATTATGACACTACCACTTGTTGGTACTCCAGTTCACATTTACATGTTATTATGTAGGTTATACAGCAAAATGACATTCCACATGGAAAATGATATGTGCTATAGTTGACCTCAAACCGTGCATGCCTGCTCGTTAGGCGGATGCTCTAACCATTACACTATTGACGTTAACGTTAATTCCGCATGTTTTTCTCTATTTGGTTGATTTTGATGTGTAAGCTACGCTAAGCAGGGGGCAGCGACGTGTAAACACACTGCGTTTCGCTTGCACTTTCAATATTGAAGCAATACAAATGTAAAATGGGGACATGGGGAATCTAATTTTGAAAGTTCTAAGGACGGGGCTCAACATTCCGCTACATGCTTGTGTGTTTACTACCTTGAATTTATTTCATTGTTTGTGGACCCTCTTGTATGCTTAACATACATTTCAGTATCCACGGACACTTAATTAGTTGCTTACTATTAGAGGCGTGCTCTAATAGTAAGCATATAAGGTTGTGCAACTCTGGGGGCATGTTTCAGCCTCCATAGCACACTTGAACACGCCCCCTGTGCTTGCACACATTTCTTGTGCATGTCGAGGGTGCGGCAGCGCGCTCTCATAAATATTCATATGGCGCTGCTGCACCAATTGTAATGGGGATGCTCGGCGCAAGGCTAAAAATGTCCTTGCGCCGAGCTTCATGAATCCCGGGGATAATATTATCTAAGGATAGAAGTGAGAATAAATTTGTGTCCAGCATTCATAGGAAGCCTACTTTTTCCAACACCCACTTGCACTTCACCATCTGGCATCCTATGCATTAATAGAAGGCGGTTGTTAAAGGCCAGCTGGTGTGGGTGGCATGTATGGTATCTAATATGGAAAACTTTGTGAATGAATGCGATAAAGTTTTATCCATGTTTAGAAATAGAGGTTATCCAGTTGGATTTTTGGAAGAAATAAGAGGAGAAGTAGTTAGAAAAAGACAAAATGGTGTGTACCTACCGATATTGGGAACTGATGGTGAGGTTATTGTAGCAAGCAATAGAGAGGAGAGGCATAACAACAAAAGTTTCATTTCTACTTATAGCCTAGATAGTGAGGCTATTAAATATATTATTGAAAAAAATGGTACATCTTTGCAAGTGACCTGAAATTATTTAGTAAGCTAATTGGAAAGAATAGGTAGTAAACCGACCTTTGTATATAGAAAGGGTAGGTCCTTGAAACAAAATTTGGAAGCTGTGCATGTTAATGGTTCCTAAAATATACAACACGATGGCACTAAAAAGTGTGGAGCCTGCTCACAGTGCCCATTCATCATGATCTGTGTAATTATTTCAAAGTAAGAAATGTTACTTATTTGATAAAATGGAGGTACAATTGTAAGACTAAAAATGTTTATCTTGCACAATGTACATCATATACAAGTTTCTACATAGGTAAGACTATGGGAAGGTTATGAGACCCTATATATGAGCATTGTGCTGACATTAGAAATTGTAAATTGAGCAATTCTTTGTATAGACATATTAAGAATTATTCTACTCATTCCTTTAAGTTCATGGTTGTGGAGAAAGAAGGTGGTGAAGGATTTTCAAGGGAGGGTGGTTGATGAGCACCTGGATACGGCTGAATTGAAATGGCAAATTGTATTGAATGCAACGCACTATCCAGGTTTAAACTACACTTTATCCATATACCCTGTGTTAAAATTGAAGCAATTAGAGTTCAAATTATTTTATTGGCGGGACTAGGCATGTGACTGTTTTTAAACTTGTATTTAAACAGAAAACTGTTTTAATTTCATGAGTTCTGATGAAGTTCCAGAGGGAATGAAAGTGCTAAACTCTGACCTATGTGACTTTGTGGATTATTAAACTCCATTTTTATTTACACGATTATTTCTGATCGTTTTGGTGTGCTGGTTTTTATTGTTTCATCTGCTCCATCAGCTGCTGCTTTGGTTTGTGTATTTATGAAAGAACCTAACCATTTTGATAATAAACTTATATTATTTTTTATCAGGCTTTGAGTTTTAACTTTTCATTTTTGGAATTGTGCATTTGCCTGAATCCGCCTGGAGTACACTACGTGAGCTTGTTTCACTTTTTTTTTTTTTTGGTTCTTAGTCTTTGGCTGCATGGACACACACAGGAATTTCTGTTAATCAAGTGTTTTTTCTTCCAACATGACAGCCTATTTCCTTTGGCTTTTGGGACATTCCACTTGATTGATCTTTTGGAGGGGTATAGCTTCAAGTTCTGAATGGCTAAAGGTAACAGCAATAGACATTTACAAATTGGACAACTTTGAACATGAGCAGAATACACTAGGTAATCTTACAAAGTTATTGGCTTGCTTGGCCAACAAGGGAGCTCCCTAAACTCTAATTTAGAAAAACCAGTGACGATACCCATTTATAGCTCCCAAATGAGAAGGTCGACTACAGGTGAAAGTTCATGGCTTCCAACAGGTGGCATGGTAAATACGGATTTAATGGAATAAATAGTGGATGGATTATCTACTGGATTACAAAGTGATGGCAGATAGAAGTGTTATACAGCCAAAAGGATTGATCTCAATTCATTAGCAAAGTAGTGGGGCTTTCGGCCAGTGGAAACCATGACTTTTAATGACTCATTTAATGACATGCTTATACTGTTTAAGAAAAAGTTGAATAAGGTACAAAGCCTTCAAGTGGATAACATTTATTTACCTCAATGTATTAAACAAAAAAGAGCACCCAAAGGCCTTTGGTTCTATAAATTTCCCAATGGACTATGTCAAGGAAGTAGTGAATATTTTGAACTAGTTAAAATGTTCAACAAACATGCTCGAACTAGTCCAGTTTATTATTAGTTGGAATAATTCCCATATTAAGAACTTATTTAATGACATTAGTATTTTTAATAATAATATTCGTAATGATTTATTAATTTAATACAATAACAACAAATATGATACTATTTTTAAGAAGGCTGAACAACAAGTTAATTTGAATCTTAGGAGAAAACAGAAGAAACTCATGAGGGATGAAGTGGAAAATGCACAAGGGAAGGCATACCCTTTACCCAACAGAGATAATCATTTGGTACAAAATGGAATGAATGGAACACAAGAGAGACAGAGGGAAGGGGATCTGGCTTTTCCACCACCTATTATTCAAAGCTCTATGCCAATAGTCCCCCCCTTTAAAAAGATCAGAAGGACCAGATAATAACGACATTTTAACTTTATCTGATAATATTAATTATAGCAAAGAGGCTCTTTTAGGACACCCCTCAGATTCAGTAGCACAGGGGAAATAAGACCTGGGAAAGGGGACAGAGGAAAGACAATTGGAAATGTTAAAATTTTATTTATTTTATTATTTATTTTACATTTGTTAACCGGGCTAGTCTAGCTGGATATATGTCCATTTTCAGTAGAGGCCCGGGGAGAAAAGCTCCAAGCATGAACAGTGATAAAGTTAACAATATATAGAAACATAAATGATTACATTACAGTCTAATATTAGTCTAAAAGGAGTAATAATAATACAAATTTTAACTACAACAGTTAACAATGTATAGAAACATACAGGAATACAGTACAGAGTAGTATTAGTCTAAAAGGAGTAATGAAAATACATTTTCAATTATAACAGATTTAGAAGAAATTCTACTAACTAATTATATAAAGCACAGTAGAATGTATGAACAAGTCTCAGGTAGGGAAGGGAAACACAAGTGTTATCCTCATACTTCAAAGAAACAGTAGTAACTTGTTTTGGAGACTTAGTATAGAGGAGTAGGGAAAGGGGTAAGTGAAAGAGTAAAGAAAAACATCAGTCTGGGTTAGTGCTTGGACAAAGCCAATGAGTTTTTAGATGTTCTTTAAGATGTTTTTTAAAAATAGAAGTAGAAGCTAGGGTGGATAATTCTGAGGGAAGCTGGTTCCAGAGTTTTCCTGCAGTGTTTGAGAATAGTGAATCCCCAGCTTTGTTATTAGCTTTATTTGAGGAAACTAGGAGCTTACTAGCAGAGCGCAGTGTGGATAGATTTGCATAGGGAGAAATTAGATTGGTGAGGATAGGTGTGCTGTTAGGGTGGTATAGGATTTTTTGAGTAATAAGTAATTGTTGACAGAGTATATGGTTTTTCAATTCTAGCCATCCTAGTTGTTTGAGATTAAGGCAGTGGTGAGTTTTAAAGGGGGAGCTTGTGATGAATCTAGCTATGCTATTATAACAGGTGGAGAGTTTAGAGAGGTTATTATTGGAAAGGTTAGTATATATGACACAGGCATAGAAAAGGGTAGAAATGAGGTGGGTTTGGGCAATAGTTTTTCTTGCAGAAAGGATAAGGAAGGGTTTGATTCTATAGAGGGTACCAAGTTTTTTGTTAACAGACTTTATAGTGGAGTTGATGTGTTCATCATAGCTGATACGATTATCAATTGTTACACCTAGAAGGCGGGTTGTAGTATCTGGGGTAATGTTGATGCCATTGTTAGAGGTTATAGTGAAGAAAGGAGTAGGGGTGAAAAGCAGTAATTTAGTTTTTTTGGGGATTTAGGAGGAGGCAGTGTTGCATGAACCAGTTTTCAACTTTATGAAAAACAGTTTGGGTAAGGGAGTGGAGAGTGGCTATATTCTTAGCTGTACAGATTAAGGTGGAGTCGTCGGCATATTGAATGCGGGTTGCTTGAGGTATGTTCATGTGTAGATTGTTAATAAATAAAGAAAAGAATAGGGGACCTAGGATAGAGCCCTGGGGTACTCCTATATTAACTGGTAGTAGTGAAGACAAATTGTTCTGCCAAAGTACTGCTTGCTGTCTATTTTCCAGATATTACCTAAACCATTGTATAGCTTGAGGGTTGAGAGAGTAGGCATTTAGTTTGTCTAGTAGTAAGTTATGATTAACCATATCGAAGGCTTTCGACAGGTCAATAAATAGTGCAGAGGAAAAAGAGTTATTGTTACAATTTTTATTTATGGAGTCGGTAAAGGATAAGAGGGCAGTCGATGTGCTGTGGAATGGTCTAAAGCCGAGTTGGCAGTTTGCATGTAGGTTATTTTGTAATAAGTGGTTAAGTAATTGTTAGTGAATGCACTTTTCCATGATCTTAGCTAAAGGGGAGAGTAAAGCGATAGGGCGATAGTTTGAAAACTCAGTAGAAGAACCACCTTTGTGTAGAGGGATAATATGAGATATCTTCCATAGAGCAGGGATTTTGCCTTCTGAGATAGTTCTGTTAATAATGATGGAGATGGGATAGGCTATGGCTTTTGCGGCTATTTGTAGGAATTCAGATGGGAGACGGTCTGCAGAAGGGGTGCAAGGTTTTAGTTTTTGAAGTAGCTTACAGATTTGGGATGTAGGTACAGGTTGTACCTGAAAGGTAGGCAGTGAAGTATTACAGGCATTAGTTTGGGAAGTAGTGAAAGGTGGTAAAGAATTAGCCAGGGTTAGAATGGCTTCAGTAAAATAGTTATTAAAGGCATCAGGGATCTGGGGGGAGTTATTATGGTTGTAACCAGTTGGGTCTGGAGTAGTGGTGTGGCCTGGCTGAAGAAGTGTGTTTATTCCAGACCAAAACATTTGAGGAGTTTGTTGGCTGGTTTGTTGTAGTTGAAGGTAGAAATATTTTTTATCCCTAAGAATATCCTTCTTGGTGGCATTTCTTAGCTGTTTATAGTGAAGGTGGTTTGTTGGGCATTAGGTAGCTCTCCATTTGGCCCAGAGTTTATTTCTAAGGAGTATCTTCTGTCTAGTTTGTTTTGTGAGCCATGAGGCCGATTTTGTTCTTATTCCAGTAGTGCGATAAGGTGCATGGCAGTCAAGGATTTGAAGAAAGTTAGTATTAAAGTAAGTAACGGATTCATCAAGTTCTAGATGGGTTAGTGGTGACCAGTCACATGCTTGCAATTCAGTTAGAAAGCTGTCTGGGTTGAAGAATTTTTTTTGAGCGGGAAGTTTTGAGGTTATGAGTAGTTGGAATATGGACTTTTTGTCTAATAATGTAGGTAAGCATGTGGTCGCTAATGTCAGCTGGAAGGGTTCCTGGAGTATAAGTTTCAGGGTGGCTATTAATAAGTATCCAATCCAGAGTTGTTTCTTTTTTGGTAGGTTTGTGGATTCTTGTAGGAGTTGTTATTAATTGTGTGAAACCAAAGAGGTTTATGTGATTGGTAGGATTCATAGAACTGCAAGTGGACCAGTCTATGTTAAAGTCACCTAGTACAATGGTCTCTTGAGGTAGTTGGGTAGAGAGGTGATTGAGTAGGTTCTCTAGAGTATTGGTATTATTACCTGGGGGTAGATACATACAAAGTAGATAGATAGATTTGGAGTTTGGTAGTTAGGATTTCAGAATTGGTGGCAAATGATGGAAGCACATTGATGGGTGAAATGTGGAGGTTAGATTTATAGAAAATGGCTATACCTCCACATTTTTTAGTTTTACGGTCATTTCTAAGGATGTTATAGCCAGGAGGGGTAATTTCTTGGTCTAGAATTGATGGTTTAAGCCAAGTTTCTGTAAGACATAGGATGTCAAATGAATCTACATCAAGGAGAGCATGTAGATGGGAAAATGTATTGTTAATACTTCTAATATTAAGGTGACCTATGAAGAGGGAGTTGCATGGCTTTGTTAGTGTTGAGACTATAGGCAATGTTAAATTGGTTGGATTATTGGTGTAGTTATTGTTGGGGCCAGGGTCTGGATGAATATCACCGTCTAGGAGGGGGTGTTGCTGGGTGTATTGTAGATATTTAAGGAGTTTATAGTGGCTATTAAGAGTCTTTTTGGAAGGGAAATAGCTAATGTGGGTTGCTCTGTGAAATTTTGGAAGTATATAGTTGGAATTACAGGTTATGTTGCTGTGATTAAGGGAGAAGATGAAAGAGGGTGTTAGTGTTTGACGGATGTAATGGTTTTGTTCCGGGAGAGAAATATATTCAAAGGAGGTGAGTAAGTAAGGTATGGTAAGACAGGCCAATGTGGTGGTTAAGAGTGGTATGTTTAAGAAAATATGTTTATTTGTTGCAGCCATGGTGAAAAGTAATATATAAGTAGGGAAAAAAACTGTAAGTAGGTGATGTAAAGAGAAGAAGAGAGTTATAGAAGGGATAGAGCAGGGTATAAGTATGGAAGAAAGTGGAGTGGGTTGAAAAAGTGTTATACTTGGGAAGGAAAGTAGAGTAGATGATGGATAGTGAGGACAGGGGGTGGTACGAAGGGAGTTGGGAAGTTCTAATTAGGAGAGTGTGCTATGGGAGTGGCCTGGGGAAGGTGAGGTAGGTGATAGGATAATAAAGGAAGTGGGGAGTGGTTAGTGAAGTATAAGTGTAGGACCCCTGGGGGATGGGTGGGAATTATTTGACAGAAGTGCTAGTTTAGGTGATGAGATTATGGTGAAACTGCCAGGTATTGTTCATTCATTTAAAGGCTTTAACATATTTAATTATACAGAACTAGATATTAATACTTGTTATTTTTATTAAAGGATGAAAGTTTGTACCTGCTGGTTCAACAAATTTATCTGATGCTTTGGTAGAATTAAAGCTTTTTACTAGAAAGCTAAATTTACAACTTAACTATAAAAATCTTCTTAGAGAGGATACAGTAAATTCATCACACTATTGCACTTTTAAGAAGAATAGCACTTACAACCCCCGCACTTAGCTCCACTCTGGCCCCATTTGAGAAATCATATGAAAGGGAATTTTACAAACTGAAAGAGTCCCAGTGACATGTCCGTCATAACTTAACTAACAATGAATGGAAATTATGTGAGCTCAGAGACAACCCTAATTTGAGAATTATAAAGCCAGGTAAGGGTGGGGGGAATTGTAATAGTGGCTAAGACTGATTACATAAATCAAATGTCTAATCTGCTTTATGACACTGATAACTGTGCTAGTATATCTATTAATTAAATACATATTGCATACAGGAAAATCAATTTGTTTTTGGAAGATTTTGTCTTACAGAGAGTTATCACACCTGTTTTATTAAATTTTTTACACAATGCAGATCCCTCTATTTTTGTGATATTTGGTGTCCCCAAACTTCATAAGGATATCATATCACCACCCTATAGATTAATTCAGCACACAATTCTAAGACCTATACATTAGCAGCATTTTTAGACCAGATACTTAAGGGTATATTACATTCTGTAAATTTTATTTCGAGGGATTCCTGGGACTTCTTCCAAAAATTAAAACCACAGTTTTATGATACACATTGTAGTTTTCCTGCTATTGATGTTATGGATCTTTTTAGACGAATACCACACAAAGTTGGGCTAGAATTTTTTCATTCAGCTATTGTTCATCTTGCAGATTTGCATGACAAAATTTTTAACTTTATAGTTCAAGTTATGGATTTAATTATGTTCAACACTTCATTTTTTTTTTAGGGTGAATATTTTCTACAGGTGAAAGGGGTTGCTATGGGTGTCAACAGTGCATCCATATATGTAAATCTGGTTTTGTACATCTTGGAGAAACAGTTTGTTCTTGGATCAGATTATCACAAATATTGGCATCTGTATTGCTGGTACCTGGATGATATATTTATTTTATGGAAAGGTAGTGATGGTAATCTAGACAACTTTGTGATGTATATCAGCAGCGCTACATCGTTTTGAAGATTCACCCACTCATATTCCAAAGATGAGGTGGATTTTTTGGACGTTACCATTTTTAAAGATTACAAGAGGGGTTGCTTTCATTCTAGAATCTACCGGAAGCCTTATTTTTCTAACAGCTATTTGGACTTTCATAGTTGTCATTCACATATTTGTACAATAAAAACATCTTTAAGGAACAACTTGTGAGAGCAGCTAGGATGTGTTCTGATTTCAAGATTTTCTCGTTCAAAGTTCACAAAGTGTTTAAAATGTTTGTGGATATAAATTACCCTGTCACACTTTTAAACACTATTCATAGGTCTGTAGGAAGCAAATTGGGCAGTAAGTATAAACCCATTTTGGAGACTGAATATGAAAGCCATGAGATCTTGGGAGCACATATTAAATACGACAGTGATAAGTGTAATAATTCCCTAGTAGTTAAATTTAATACATCTTCTAACGACATCTAGAAAATTGTTTCTCTCAACTGGAATATTTTAAAAGAAAATGATGAGGTGTTTGAAAGTTTAGGGTAAAACCCAAATTTGTTTATAAACTGCCAGGAATTGTAAAAACATTCTCAAACATCTTATTGCTACTAAAGCCCTTACTTGCGCTTGGGTGGGGGGGGGGGGGTTACTAGACGATGTGAGGCATGCAACCAACATAAAGATTTTTAACAGCTGGAAATTGTGCCACTCTGAAGGCTGTGTATACTGTGATCTGTAAGATTTGTTCCAAATTTTATGTGGGCAAGACAGAAAGACGTTTTAGAAAACAAATTTATGAACATGTATATGCTATATTAAAAAACAATGTCAACAATGCACTGTGTAAATATATATTGGAATGTAAGGATTCTAAGTTTCTATTTGGCTTGTTAGAAGTTGTTCCTCGTGATCTGAGAGAAGGGTCCTTGGAAAAAAATTGCAGCATAGGGAGCTCATCTGGCAACTACAACTGGCTACATCTCATGGTCTTGGTTTAAACCACCAGGTGTCTACTGTTCCAGTATTAAAATTGAGAGTTAACAAAATTTAAATGATACCTTCTTTAGTTATTTATTAGGGAGTATTAATATATTCAGGAATCTCAGTTGTATTCTATTTTTTCTCTTTATTCGAATACTGGTTTTAAGATTTATTTTGTATAAAAATGTATTTCACTCTATGTTTTTAAGTTTATTTTGTTGATTGGTTAATATCAAACATGTGACCTGGTTGCAGGGTTATTTAAACTTGAATAGTTTTAATTAATGATTATGCAGAAGTCCTGTTTATGTTCACAGATGAAAGCACTTAACCATTTGATAATAAACTTGGATTATTTTTATTGGGTGTTGAGTTTTAACTTTTCGTTTTTGGAATTGTGCATTTGTCTGAATCCACCTGGAGTTTACTATGTGAGCCTTGTTTCACTTTTTTTTGGTTCTTAATCTTTGGCTGCATGGACACACACAGGAATTTCTGTTTATCAAGTGGTTTAACTTCCAACATGACAGTCTACTTCCTTTGGCTTTTGGGACATTCCATTTGATTGATCTTTTGTAGGCGTGTAGCCCCATGTTCAAAATGGCTAATGGTAACAACGATGGACATTTATGAATTGGACGACTTTGAACATGAGCAGAATACACAAGGTAATCTTATGCAATTAATTGGTTTGTTTGGCCAACAAGTGAGCTCTCTGAACTCTTATTCAGAAAAACTTGTGACGACACCCATTTATAGTTCCCAAAAGAGGCGGTCGACAACAGGTAAATGTTCACAGCTTCCAACAGGTGGCATGGTGAATATGGATTCAACAGAACAAATAGTGGATGGATTATCTGTTGGATTACAAAGTGTTGGCAGACAGAAGTGCTATATAGCTAAAAGTATTGATCTTAAAAATTGGTTAACACAGGAGCTAGGCTTTCAGCCAGTGGAAACTATGACTTTTAATGACTCGTTTAATGACATGCTTCTGTTGTTTGAGAACAAGTTGAATGCGGTACAAAGCCTTCAAGTGGGTAACATTTATTTATCTCAATGTATTAAACAAAAAAGAGCACCCAAAGGCCTTTGGTTCTATAAATTTCCCAATGGACTATGTCAAGGAAGCAGTGAATATTTTGAACCAGTTAACATGTTTGACAAACATGTTCAATCTAGTCCAGTTTATTATTAGCTGGAATAATTCCCATATTAAGAACTTATTTAATGACATTAGTATTTTAAATAATAATATTCTTAATGATTTATTAATTGAATACCATAACAACAAATATGATACTATTTTTAAGAAGGCTGAACAACAAGTTAATTTAAATCTTAGGAGAAAACAGAAGAAACTCATGAGGGATGAAGTGGAAAATGCACAAGGGAAGGCATACCCTTTACCCAACAGAGATAATCATGTGGAACAAAATGGAATGAATGGAACACAAGAGAGACAGAGGGAAGGGGATCTGGCTTTTCCACCATCTAGTATTCAAAGCTCTATGCCAATTGGGGATGGTCACATGGAAAAGGGCCCCAATTATGCAAATAGTTTTCCCCCTTCAAAAAGATCAGTCGGACCAGATAATAATGACATTTTAACTTCATATGATAATATTAATTATACCGAAGATGCTTTTTGGGGCACGACTCAAATTCAGTAGCAAGGGGGAATAAGACCTGGGGGAGGGGGCAGAGGAAAGACAGTTGGAAATGGTAAAAATAATTCATAAAAGTGCTAATTTAGGTGATGAAATTATGGTGACACAGGAAGGTATTGTTCATTCATTTAAAGGCTTTAACATATTTAATTATACAGAGCTGGATATTACTACTTGTTATTTTAGTCCTTTTATTAAAGAATGAAAGTTTGTATCCACCGGTCCAATAAATTTATCTGATGCTTTGGTTGAATTAAAGCTTTTTACTAGAAAGCTAAATTTACAACTGAATTATAAAAATCTTCTTAGAAAGGATAAAGTAAATTCATCACACTACTCCACTTTTAAGAGCAATAGCACTTACAACCCCACACTTAGCTCCACTCTGGCCCCATTTGAAAAATCATGTGAAAGGGAATTTTACAAACTGAAAGTGTCCCAGAGATATGTCCATCATAACTTAACTAACAATGAATGGAAATTGTTATGTGAGCTCAGAGACAACTCTAATTTGAGAATTATAAAGCCAGATAAGGGTGGAGGGGGGATTGTAATAGTGGGTAAGACTGATTACATAAAGCAAATGTCTAACGTGCTTTATGACCCTGATAACTATGCTAGTATTTCTATTAATGAAATATGTATTGCATACAGGAAAATCAATTTGTTTTTGGAAGATTTTGCCTTACAGGGAGTTATCACACCTGCTTTATTTAAAATTTCACAATGCAAATCCCTCTATTTCTGTGATATTTGGTATCCCCAATGTTCATAAGGACATTATTTCACCTTCCTATAGAGTAATTGTCTCAGCACACAATTCTAAGACCTATACATTAGTGGCATTTGTAGCCCAGATACTTAAGGGCATATTAGAGTCTGTAAATTTTATTTTGAGGGATTCCTGGGACTTCCTCCAAAAATTAAAACTGCAGTTTTATGATACGCATTGTAGTTTTGTTTCTGCTGTTGATGTTTTGGATCTATTTACAAGCATACCAAAGTTGGGTTGGAAATTTTCTTTCAGCTATTGTTGATCTTACAGTTTTGGATGACAAATGTTTAACTTTACAGTTGAAGTTATAAACTTAATTTTGTCGAACAACTTGTACATTTTTTTTTGAGGATGAATATTTTTGCCAGGCAAAAGGCGTTGTTATGGGTGCCAACTGTGTATCCATATACGCAAATCTGATTATGTACAGCTGGGTGAAACAGTTTGTACCTGGATCAGATTATCACAAATATTGGTATCTGTATTGCCGGTACCTGAATGATATATTTATTTTACGGAAAGGTACCAATGGTAATCCAGATAACTTTATGACATATATCAACAACACTACATCTTTTATATCATATTCGAAAGATGAGGTGAATTTTTTGGATGTTACCATTTTTAAAGGTTACAAAAGAGGCTGTTTTGGTTCCAAACTCTACACAAATCCTTCTTTTTCTAACAGCTATTTGGACTTTCATAACTGTCACCCACATTTTTGTAAAAAAAAACATCTTTAAGAGACAACTTGTAAGAGCAGCTAGGATGTGTTCTGATTTCAAGATTGTTTTGTTCGAAGTTGACAAAGTGTTTGAAATATTTGTGGATAGAAATTACCTTGTCACTCTTTTAAACACTATTCATAGGTCTGTAGTAAGCAGATGGGGTAGTAAACATAAGCCCATTTTAGGGACTGAATACAAAATCCATAAGATCTTAAGAGCACATATTAAACATGACTGTGATAAGTTTATTCATTCCCTGGTAGTTACATTTAATACAGTTTATAAACACATAAAGTTTGGGGTAAGACCCAAATTTGTTTATAAAACTGCCAGGAATTGTAAAAATATTCTTGAAATTCCTACTGCTACTAATGTCCTTACTGGGGGGCAGAGTACCAGAAAATGTGGGGCATGCAACCAATGTTTCTATTTACTAGATCAGGATGTGTATGCATTTAATGCATTCCCACATAGTTTTTTTTACAGCTGGAAATTGTGCCACTATGGGGGTTGTGTATATTGCAATCTGTAAGGTTTGTTCCAAATTTTATGTGGGTAAGATGGTGAGACATTTTAGAAAAATAATTTATGAACATGTAGATGCTGTATTTAAAAAAAAACAATGTCAACAATGCACTGTGTAAATATGCAATGGAATGTAAGGATTATAAGTTTTTATTTGGCTTTTTTGAAGTTGTTCCTTGTGATTTGAGAGAGTGATCCTGGGAATGAAATTGCAGTACAAGGAGCTGGTCTGGCAAGTATGATTGGCTGTGTCTCATGGCCTTGGTTTAAATGACCAGGTGTCCTTTGTTCTGATATTAAAATTGAGAGTTAAGATTTAAATTATACCTTTTTTTAGTTATTTATTAGGGGTATTAATACATTCAGGAATCTCAGCTGTATTCTATTTTTTGTCTTTCTTCGAGCACTGTTTTTTAGAATTTTTTTGTATAACAATGTATTTCACTCTTTATGTTTTTAACTTTATTTTTTTTGATTGGTTAACATCATACATGTGACCTGGTTGAAGGGGTTATTTAAACTTGCATAGTTTTAATTTCATGGTTCTGAAGAAGTCCCATTTATGTTCAGGGATGAAAGTGCTTAACCATTTTGATTACAAATGGATTATTTTTTATCAGGTGTTGAGCTTTAACTTTTCATTGGTGGAATTGTGTATTTGACTGAATTCACCTGGATTACACTATGTGAGCCTTGGTTTGCTTGTTTTTGGCACAAAGCAACATAGTTAATGAATGAACAAAAGTGAATTGAGTGAAGCAAATAGAAATGAGGCATGTGTCATTCTCACAAAATAGAACCATAGTTAAAAAAACATTGCGCATATTGCATTAGAGAATGAATATTGTCATAAAACAGTGCTCAGCCATATGAAAATGGTAAGCAAATACAAGAAAATAATTTTTTTGTTAGCTCATGAAGAGGAAAAAGTGTAAATGACACAAATGAGTAACAATTCTAATAAATACATTTTTGGAGACAAAAGCAATTCAACAAGACAGCGTAGCAGACCATATGTAAAAAATATGGCACAATGTTATGATAGTGATGTAGACAATTCAGATAATAATGAAGAAATATGTGTACAAAATGTAAGTACAAATAAAAATGCAGAAAAGCAAAAAAACAGCACTGAGCATATTAAACATATACATACAGTTACAGACATAGGATTATAAGTGAACACTGTAAGAAAACAGATATGCTAAATTCAAAACCAGAATGGAAGAAAGCCTAGAATTCATAAATACATTTCAAAAGAAGGATTGTCTGTTAAAAGCAACTTTGATGAAGAGATCAGATTAAAAGACAAAACAACAAATGCAGTTTTCCTACTACAGATGGTCAGAAAAAACTCTGTTGAAGTACTGAAATAAAAAATAAAAGCAAGGAAAAGCAGAAAACAAAAATAACAAACGCTAGGAGTCTAAACAAGAACCTGCACTCCCTGGAAGCACTTCTCACTTTGGAAGATGCTGACATCTGTGCAGTTCAAAGGCATGAAAATCACCCTGGCCATGCAGGGCTACATTGCCTTCCGTACATTCTGACCACAAAATGAGCATGGAAGCATCAAAGTTTAAGTGTATCCGTCTTCATTAAGAATAAGTACATCTCTAGACTGGTCAAACAGTATGTCTCTCTTGAGCTACTCCATGTCCAATTAGCTATAGGCAAAGCCCCGTACCACATCATAGCTAGCTATTAGTCCCTCACCATGAAACTGGAAAGCATACTGCATATTTGGACTTACTGGAGTCACTTGCAATACAGCCCAACACCTTACTCATGGGTGATTTTAATAATCCTCACATCAGCTGGGAAACATACATGACCACAAACATACTGGCTCAGAGGTTTCTAGACTTTGTAAATGCAAATGCTCTGGAACATCTAGTCAACACACCCACAAGTGGCCTAAACATCCTATATGTATGTGTATATATATATATATATATATATATATATATATATTTTAGATATAGTACTCATTAACATGGGAGAGCATTACACCCCCCCTGTCTGATGTCTTCCCTGGTAAGATCGGACCATAAATCAGTCTTGTTTGATGTGATTTAAGACCAGATAACCCAACATGTGCAAAAATGCTTAAGAATTTTTCAAAGACAAATTACCTCCTACCAAGTGATGGTATAAGAAGGTTCAACCCCCCCCCCCCAACACAGATGGCTTGGACTGCTATGCAGAGGTGTACACAAATGCCCTTTATAACCATTTACGCAATTGTATAGAATCGGCTGTACCTGACCGGATTAAAGCCAGGTCTTGCCGAAAAAACAATCCAATGGACCCCTAGTAACAAGCTAGACAACATGAGAAAGAAACTAACGTCCAAGAACAATAGGGAACTAGCTCAGCAAAGGAAGAAATCCTTCTCTAGCTTAAACAAACAAATTAGAGGTCTTGTCAAGACCTCCATAGCTAATTACAACGCAAAAATAGCCTCCCTATCTAAGAATCATCGCAAGGCAGTCTTTAACTATGTCCAAAATCTAAAAGGGAATATCCAGCTATGCCCTGAACTGGTTATGGATGGCGCCATCCATAATCAACCAGAGGTAATAGCTAACCTGCTAGCTGACAAATTTGGAGCAAACTTCACCCCCTGTCCTCTCCAGTCATCCCCCAAAGTATACCTACCACCATTACTCAGCCAGATCAGCTTGGTGCTTTCCAAGGTCATAAACATGGAATTAATGGAAACAGACATCCCAGGTTGCCTTTTAAACAACTTAAAACATAGCCTAGAAGACCCACTTGGATTCCTTTTTAACCACAACCTGTGAACTGGCTGCATTTCAGCAGAATGAAGGACTGCAGCAGTAATCTCTCTGCACAAAGGGAACCTTTAACCAATCCTGGGAATTATATGACCATTAACCTGACTAGTCTTATCTTCAAGGCAATGGAAAGAATCATTATGGACCTTAATAAGAAGGACATAGGTAATTTCCAAATTCTGGATGTAACCCAGTTCAAACTCATTAAAGGTAGATCATGCATGTTAAACATGATTGGCTGCTTTGAGAAAGTCTCCAATGCCCTGGACAAAGGAAAGACAGTGCACACTACCTCTCTTGACCTAGCCAAGCCATTTGACACAATCCCACACTCAGGTATTATAGAGAAACTCTCCCATTGGGAATTAACCCCTACATTACCAGATGGGTAGCCAATTGGCTCACTGACAGGACACATACTGTCAAAGTGGGTGACTTCACCTCTAGCAAATGACTAGTCACTAGTGGCGTACCACAGTGTTCTGTGCTGGGCCACTTATTGTTCAGAATCTATTTCTCACAAGTCTAAGCAAACTTGGATGGCCTGTGGTTGACCAAGTTCACTGATGATTGCAAATTTGGAGCAATCATTGAGTCCCACAGTGATGTTAATATATTGCAGACAGGATTAACACAGACAAATGATTGGTGCCAAAGCCATGGATTAAAGAAATGCAAAAAATGCATTATTATTCCCTTTGGGAAAAGCTGATATCCCTGCTAATTACATTATTGACAACACCCCCTAAGTGTAAACCTAGTGGTACATGATATGGATACTCAAGTTGATAGCAACCTGAACTTTGACCATAGTATATCCAATGTAGTAAGGAAATCCTTCTATGTGGCACATCTTATAAGTAAAGGCGTTGCATCTAGATCTGAGGATGTTATAATTCCATTATATTCAGCCATCATCAGACCAATAATTGAGTACAATGGTCCCATTTGCATGTACCTCACCAAACACCTAAAATAACTGGAGATACCACAGAGGTTTCTCACCAAGAAATTAAAGGTTACACAAAACAAATCTTATGTGGAAAGACTGAAAGCCCTGTCACTGTATTCCATCTCCTACAGGTTGATAATGGGTACCCTGTGCCTGTCTTAAAGTCTTTGACCCAGCCCTGATGGAAATGCTACACATTCATAAATCAAACTGCATGATGCCACTCACTCCAGGGAAATTAACCTAGCCTCTGACGTGAACAGGTCATGCTGGAGAGATAGATATATCTCCCAGAGACACTTCTCTGGAGCAAGCTTCCAATTAACATGAAACAGAGCCCCTCCCTGACCCTCTTAAAATGCATCCAAGATCAATGAATGGCTGACTGCAAATTCACTCCAATGTGGTACGCATGTCCCTCCTGGACAGAGGAAGTCATTACTAACTACCATAGACCATTACCTCTGCAAACACCACTCACCTAACCACCAATTGGGGCAACTTGGGATAAATAGCGGTAGGCTTATAAGGATTTTATGGATGTTAGCCTCGCAACTTCCTATGAACCTATGATGTAAACATGACAGAAAAATATGAAAAAATCTGAAGTAGAAGAGTATCTCCCATTTTACTTGTGTCTGTTATTGAACATGTTTGAAATAAAATATCAAATATAATTAAATATAATTAAATAAAAATGGGAGGTGCAGTTGGGAAAGCACATCCTCTAACTCAAATATAGGGTCACTGACATGTGCCATATGGCTCTAACCCTATTGAAGAGGGTTGTATGATTTTTTATAAGAGATGTGCAGTGACATTGAAAGGCTAGGCCAATAGATTAACAATTTTCAAGGACTCTTTTGATGCTCTACAGAATGGTCAGTATCTGCATATAAATACTTTCTAGATTTATTCACTCTAAACATATGAAACCATGAATCCAAAGAAAGGAGAAAATGACAATTTTAGAGTGCTTTCTGTAAATTTGAATAGTGTTAAAATGTAGTAAGAATAATAGAGATTTTGGAGTGGTGCAATATGTGTTATATAGATGTAATTATATTAGAAGAAACAAGATTTTTAACAAATGAAGAAAGATTACAAACAGAGAAACTATGGGGAAGAAAGATAATCTGGAATTTGGGCAATGAGAGATGTTCTAGAATAGCCATATTCTGTAGAAATACAGTAAATATATTAGATGTAACTTTAGCAAAAATTGGAAGGTTAACTATTGTAGATTTAAAATGGAAAGAACAATTATATAGAATTATAACATTATATGCTTATACTAATTGCACAGAAAGTGAAAGCTTATTTCATCAGATTTTAGACTATCTAGTCTAAAGTCGAGATTATGTAGTGATAACTATGGATGTTATAATAACAGGAGACTTTAACTGTGATTTAAGAGGCAAGCATAAAAGAAAGGAAATGATAAAAGAAAAATGTTAGAATTTATAAGATGAACAGCTGCAGTGGTGCAGCAGTTAGCATTGCCGCCTCACAGCAAGAGGTTCTCTGGTTCGATCCTTTGCTGGGGTGCCTTCTGTGTGGAGTCTGCATGTTCTCCCTGTGGTCCCATGGGTTTCCTCTGAGTGATCCGGTTTCGTCCCACATCCCAAAGACATACTGTAGGTGGATTGGGTACTCTAAATTGGCCTTAGGTGTGAGTATGTGTGCCTTCCATGGAAGGTTGGGCACCAGGCTGGCAACTCAACACCATAAAACCCCACTGCCAATCATAAGCAGACAGGTGATCCACTGTGGTGACCCTTAACTGGGAAAAGCCAAAAGGAGAAGAAGAAGAAGTTAGAATTTATAAGATATGGTAAGTTAAAACTTTGGGACAAATATTCATGGACTGACAAAAGAGATATGTATAGAACTAAAATAGATTATTTTATAGTATCAGGAGGTTTAATTATAAAAGAAGGGGAGGTAGCTGGAACAGGATTTTCTGATCATCTTGCAATACTGCTAGAGATAAAGGAAAACAAGGAATATATAAGGATTATATAAGGATAGGGAAAGGAACAAAAAGGACAAATGAGAAAGCATGGAATGAAGAAGAATAGAGATTAGTAATACAGTTATAGAAAGATTGTATTTCTATAAGAACATTTAAAAAATTGTCTGAATGGTGGATGATATTTAAGGAAAAATACAAAAAATGTTTTTACAGTGGCAATATGATGTGAAAAAAAAGTATTGAAAGAAAAATGTAAAACAGCACATAATGATGCAATGGAAAATTTGGAACTTTATGGTAGAAAGTATTTTGACAAAGAGAAAGGATTATATGAAAGAAATCAAGAAAAAATACAAGAATTTTTATATAAGCAAAGATATTTTTTACAAGGAAAAGGGGATGAAATATCAAGTTACTTACGCAGATTAGTAAAGAAAAATGGTAGTGTAATGAGAAAAATAAAAAAATGTAAAAGGAGAAATAGAAAGAACTCAGGAAAAGATTATGAATAATGTAGCACAATATGTACAAGAAATGCTTAAAGAAAAAAAGTAAATAAAACATGTAAAGTAAAAAAGTTAGCAGAAAAAAGAATAAAGAGTTAAAAAAGCAGATTTCTTTAAATGAGTTAGATAAAGGAATAGTGCAAGTAAATATGGATTTGGCTGAAAGACAAAATGGAATAGGGTATGAAACATAAAAATTTAAGGGATTGGCAAAAAATATTTTTATAGATTTTGAATGAATGTATAAAGACTTATATAGTGGAATACTTGAATGAATATGGAAGAAGGAAGACAGAAGACAATTAAAAAACTGGAGACTGATAGTACTGAATAATAATGATTATAAGATCTTTATGAAAATAATACAAACAAGATTTGAAACTAAAATAAAACATATTATTGAAGATATATATATATATATATATATATATATATATATATATATATATATATATATAGCATAAAGAGGAAAGGTTGTCACAAATTATTAATGATAGAGAAGTTGTGTGTGATATTATTAATAGAAAAGAAGTGAAAATCATGGAAGAAGACCTTAAAAAGTCATTTGACACAATTGGACATGAAATCTTTTGGGCAATGATGAAAGGATATAATATGTGAGAAAGTTAGGAAATTATGTATGTCAACATACAGTAGTAAAGCGAAATACTTGTAAATGGCTGATTAAGCCAAGAGGTACATATGAAGAGCAATGTAAGACAGGAATGCCAATTGAGTTGTATACTCTTTGCATTAGTCATGCATGTGATAGTATGTGAAATAAATTACAAAATGAAGGAGGTGGGTTGTATAACTCCTGAGAGTTAAGAATTTTAGCTCTTGTAACATATGCAGATGACGTAATAATTGCAAAAAAACAAAATTTGGATAAAAGAAGTAATAATTTGCACAAATGAGTGTCTGGAGATGATAGGGATGGTTTTAAATTAAGGGAAAAGTAAATGTTTAAGTGATGTAGTAAAGCTAGGGGGTATATATTTTGAATCAAATTTATATATAACATTTGTGAATAAAGATGTAAATAGAATTCAATGAGAAAAAAACAACAGAACAAATAAAACAAACCTGTCTTTTTCTGGAGAATGTATAAATTATCATTCAAGAACAAAGGCTTATTTGATAAATTCAATACTGATGGGAAAATAGCATACTTACCAAGTGTAGTTATGCTGCCAACAATATTTGAAAAGGAATTATTGCATATATTTTTTTCATTTATATGGGGTTCTTGATTAATCCCAGTAAAAAAGGAGTTTGTGTATGTAAATAAAGAAGAAGGAGGGTTAGAGATAATTAACCCAGTGGTATATGTTGCTTCTTTAAATTTGTAGAAAGTATTAAAGGTGATAAATGAAAAAGAGATAAATGAGAGATTAGTAGGAAATCTGTATAAATATAAGTATGATAAATGTGGGGGTATGGTAAAAAAGAGTAAAGGAAAAAAGGGTGTATAAATGAAGAAATAAAATGTTATCAAGAAAAAAATTACAAAATTAAAAATTGATTATATAGAAAAAGATAGAAAATTATGGTTTTGAAATGTGATGATAAAACATAAGTTAAAGGTATAAAAATAAGCAGCAGATGGTGTAATCAGAAAAAAGAATGTCAAGATTTTTTCTGGAGACTGACAATAGATAAATTTCAGTAAGAGGAAATTTGCCATATAAAAAGAATAGTGAAGGAATATGTTTACATTGGCAAGAAGAAGAAACTATGGAATGGTTTACTATCATTTGTACAAATGATGCTGTAAGTCAGATTGTCGTTCACAAAATGTTGTGTGTTCAACAAACTGTATGGAGATCGTGGTACAGTGAGGTTTGGAAATTCATCCATATCCCCACTATAGTGTGATCTCTGAGTTGGAATATATTGTTAGCAAGGGGGTGGAAGGGCAGGTGTATAGGAGTTTAATTTACATGAGCTCCTATATGGATATCATGTGATGTTTTCAAAGACAATGTCAACTCTGCTGAGTCGATCAACTTAGTAGACATTGTAACACGGTCAAGATTCCAAAATTGTTTTGCCTTTCGCAATTTTGATAGTAAACCCTATGCAACATGTGCTTTTGAAATGTAAAAGAGTAAAAACATTATGGGGAAAACTATGTCAGGAGGATTTTTTTAAGATATAAAAGAAGTGGATAAAAATAAACATGGATATAATTAAATATGGATATTATAAAAATAGAAGTAAAGAATATGTTAAAAGGATAGATAAAAAGTTATTTTATGTTACATGGATTATCTGAAATAAAATAATATGTGAAACTATGTTTAATGGTAAATGGATTTTAGCAACAATATTAAGTAAAATCAGATGGTACTTATGGAAAAAGGAGTGGGGATCTAATAGGGATGAACATTTAGTATGACTGTAAAATAAATTATGCATATGCATAAACAGATTTGTATATTTATATATTGTACATATGCAAATATTTGTAAATATGTAAATATTTTGTAAATGAGCTGTTTTTCTATATAGATAAAGAACCCTTACTAATTTGCATTTTGCTTACAAGCATCTCCACATGTCCCATTCCTAGTGCAGTGGTGGCTGGGAACACAATGTGCAAGGAAGAAGCTATGGCTGAAGCAAGGAGTTTTGTTGTAGCTGGCATGATGGATAAGATAGTAGATTTAGAGTCAGCATTTCATTGTGAGCTTTTTACAGACACTGGAAAGGAAGAATATTTCTCAAGTGGATATATTGTTAGCAACTCTTCAGTTGGGAGGTCTGTGGAATTATTTATTACATGGTTTATTGGGGTAAAGTGAGCTGGTGAGTGGTGTAGAAGCAACTTGGGGTGAAATTATGGACAAAATTCAATCTGAAGAAGCACAGATTTCAGCAGGTGATCTTAAAGGTTTAATAAAAAAGTTGTATGAAGACACTGGGGTGACAGGAACCCCTGCAAAAACAGACAATAACAAAATTGGCAGTGACTTAAAAAGAAATGTTATAGTGACAATTCAAGTAAAGAAGGGAAGTACAGAAATAGGTATGACATTTGGGGCAATTTGGTAATTCCTTTAGGTATAACTGCTGTAGAGGTAAGAGCAGTTATATTAATTCATAAAGAGAAATTGTGTGCATTTTTTGAACATGCTTATTATACCATAGACATTTTTATGCAGGTATGAAGAGAAAGGAATGTTACTCCCTGGAATTTATATATTGTTAAAGCTTACAATAGGGAGGCAAAGAAAAAAAGTTACTATTCAATATCACAGTGAAATTGAAAAAGACTTTGGAAGGCTATTTAAAGGACATTTGTCAAGATGTGAGCACTTCTAAAATGTATGATAACAGGAGTCTATGTACTGAGGTATGGGATTGTACTGTTATTTTAAAAACTGTGAATGATACCATTGTTTATATTCCAAGTATGATAAATGTTGACAGGAATAAGGGATGGGAGATAGGAAATTTACCCGGGAGATCATTTCAGTTGCCCTGCTAGACAGGGTCCAGGGAAGTAAATATTGTGGGAAGAAATAGCCAGGGAATTGTTATGGCTAGGCTTATACAGGCCCTAGGACTGATAGCCTAATATCAAACTATGAACCTATAGTAAAGTATTGTGGACAAAGGATGGTCTTTTGATAATTAATTGTGATAAAAATAAATTTAAGAGATTACAGGTATATCAGGAAAAACTGAAGTACTGGAGAAAAAAGGAAAAATTAGATGATTTTTCTGAAGTACACGAAAGAGAAGATATTAATTGGAAGGCAGTGAAAACAAAAAAAATGATAATGAAAAAAGAGTGAAGGATAGAAAAAGACAATTCAAAGGTACAAGTATAAGAAAAAAGGAAGGAAATGGTTAAGGACATAAACGTCTTATACTTTTATTGTAACGTGATACTTGTTAATTTAAACAATCAGAAAATAAATCATTTTAGACTGCTATCAGTCTACGTAAATAGTATTAAGAATATTGCAAGAAAACCTGGAGTTTTGGAATGGTGCAGTAAATGTGATATAAATATTCTTGTGTTAGAGGATATACGACTTCAAACACATAAGGAATGACTGCAAATTGAATGATTGTAGGGAGGGAATATAGTATGGAACATAGGTAATGAAAGTTGTGCTGAAATGCCTATGTTATGTAAAATAGTCCAAGATTAAAAAATGAAAGGAACTCACAAAGTGATGCAAAAATAAATTTAATAGCATTTTTTTTACTGGGTGTTTACCAGTTTGGGTTTTGCTATGTTATCCAAAATAGTGGAGATTTTGGATGTTACACAGGTGAACCTGAGGCAATTGACAGTAATGGATGTAAGGTGGAAGGACAAAGCTTACAGATTTTTGGCACTATATGCTTATGTCACTATGAAAAAAGGGTAAATCTGTTTCATCAGATGATTGATCATGCAGTAGTTAACATGAATATTTTAATAACAGGGGACTTTTATTGTGATTTATGAAGAAAACATAAAAAAAGAAGTGATGTTAAAAAAATCCAAGAAGTTATAAAATAGGTTAGGTTATTTATTTATTTATTTATTTATTTATATTTGTTGACCAGGAGTGTCCGACTGGACATAGGTCCATTTTCAGTGGAGGCCTGGGAAAAAAAGAAAAGGTTGCTTGGAAAAAAAGTCAGTGGACATATAGTAGGGGTATGATGGGATCAAAGTCTGATTATTTTGTACTATCAGAAGGTTTAATTATTGCAGAAGGTGAAGCAGTTGCAATAGGTTTCTCAGATCATTTAGATGTATGGATGGAAATATTGTAAGATAAGGAATATTTTAGACTAGGAAATTTGCCTTTTCCTTGTAATGGTATAATAGTATAAGAAAAAAATCAAATAATATTATAAAATACATGTACAGATACTTTAAAAAATTAAGAAGATAATATCAGAGATTCTTAGGATAAAGAAAAATATAGAAGGAATCATGAAAAATATATTATTACTGTTCAGACAAAGATATTGTTTCAAGGATAAAAGGAAGTAGTATATGTTTACTTAGGTAAAATGGTGAAGGAAAATAGTACTCTAATGAGTGAAATCAAAAATCCAAATTGTGATGCAGTTAGAACTCAGGATCAAATAATGAATATTGCAGTACAGCATGGGGAAAATATTGAAAAACAAGAAAAATGTAAATCAGAGAAGCTGGAATGTTAAAAACTTTTTCTATGCAAGCTAACAAAGATTTTGAAGCCATTGCTAGAAATGAACTAGAAAAAATACTTAAAACATAAACATAGATTCTGTCTCTGGTCTGGATGGTATAGGATATGAAATCTACAATAATTTGATGGCTTGGCAAAGAAAATATTTTATTTTATTTTATTTATGTTTTAAATGAATGGTTAAATGAAGGTTTTATTTATTAGGAATTATGTAGTGGTGTTTTTAAAATGTATTTTTAAGAAAAAAGGATGACAGAAAAGAAATTAAAAAGTGGAGGTCATTTACATAAAATAATGCGATTACAAATTATTTATGAAAATATTACAGAAGAGAATGGATATTAAATTGAGAGAGGCAAAGGAAAACAATATATATATATATATATATATATATATATATATATATATATATATATATATATATATACCATAAATGGTAAAGAATGTCAACACTTATTAATGATGTAGATGAAATTATATATAGAAGAGAAGAAGCTGAACTTTTTGTAAGAGATATTAGTAAAGCTTTTGATTCAATAGAACATAATGTATTATGGGATATATAGGGAAAACTATAACATAAATAATAAAATTAGAAAAGTTTTTGAGTCAGCATATGGACATAATAAAGTAAGAGCAATAGAAAATGGAAGGTTAAGTAGAAAAATCAATATAAAATGTGGTATTAGGCAAGGATGTTCAATGAGTAGCATTTTCTTTGCCTCAGTTATAAATATGTTAGCTAGTGAAGTCACATTAAAAATGAAAGATGCTAAATATGTGATAGGTGATAAAATATAAATTCTTGTACTTCTAGCTTATGCAGATGATGTAAGTTTTATTGCTAAGAATAAATTATTTATAAAAGAAGCTTTTGTATGAATGACTGTTTGTATTATATAGGTATGATATTAAATAAAGATAAACGTAAAGGACTGAGTGATGTAGCTAAAATAGCAGGACTTACTTTCTTGATGAATGAAATATCCTTATTAGTTATAACATTTGGTAATGCACAGGTTAATAGATTACATTGGGAAAATTTGTTAAAAGTTATAAGTGAAATATGAATTTTATGGAGAATATATAGATTTTCTTTTAAAAAGGTTAATTTGATAATTTCAGATATTAACATGAAAAATAAAGCTCAGTGATACAGAAAAAAATAGAAAAATATGGTATAAAATATTATGATAAAATATTATTTTATGAAAACACGGGATAATTTGTCTGAAGAAATAGTAAAGGCTATAAAAGTAAAAAAAAACATGGTAGTGTAAAATTATAGAATGTCAAGATTTTTCATGTAGATTGGTAATAAATAAACTACCAGTAAAAGCTAATGTGCCTTATAAAAAGAAAAAATAAAGAATTTGTTTATTTTATGGGGAAAAAGAATTTACTATTTTTTTTAACTTGTACAATAGTAGAGAAGCTATAGGGAAAGTTATGTGAAAAAAACAATACTGCATAAAATTAGATGATCATTGTGGAATAAAGAGTGGGGTAACAAGAGGAATGGAGTGTCTTAAAATGTTTTTAAACATCTTCATGCAAACAAAAATGGATTTGCTTACAAGTTTTGCTTTTTGTAAATATCTTGATATGACTATCTGTAAACAATGTTTTGTATATATTAAAGAACCCCCTTCTCTTTTTGATAGGTGCTATGGGATCTTTTATATCCACCTGAGCTACCACCAGCTCAAGCATATGCAATCCCCATTTAATGTCTCATCTAAAGAACAATGCATTCAAGAGTACGGCATCACCCCTCTCTCTCTCTCTCACACACACACACACACACACACACACACACACACACACACACACACACACACACACACACACACACACACACACATAGACATACACACACACAAACTCCCCTTTAATGCTGCACTACACTGTCAGCAATACAATTACATGGAGTAAGAATAGAACTCACATCTTTCTGCTTTTCTAGAGCCAAAGGTTAATGTACTACCTGGTGGGTCACTGACACAGTTGCACATGCAAATTTCAGAAGAGAAAACTATAGTGGCTAGCAAAATGTTCTGTTATCAGGCTATAGATTCTCTGGAGCAGCATATTCTGATTTTTCAAGAAATGACAAAGAAATTGTCAAGGTGGACAAAACCTGTCTTGCTGTCTCAGTATGTGCCTTTTATTCTACTACCTTCTTCGAAAACTGAATTAGTATTTTTCATACTTTGCTTTCAGGGCTCATTTTTACTCTGTCCAGGTTCAAAGGGATTCATCACCTCAACATTTCTCTCTCTATTACCCTTAAAGAGATAGCAGCTGTGTCAGTGACTCTGAAGGTATTCAAAACAAACTTTTTACATGTACTCTGGTACTGCCCAAGTGAACTTAGACAATGCCAGTGGTAAGTGGCACATCAAGCATGCAGGGACCCATGATTACCTACTGTGCTGTGAGGTAATGAACACTTGTGGCAGGGCAATGAGATGCAACAACAAATTTCATTTAGCATGTCTTCCCATGAAATGGAACTCACTGGCAGACTGAACAAATCTTTGAATCTCACCTTTGAATAAAGGAGAGAAAAGTCAATATTTTTGCACACAGCTATTCTTTGGGAGACTACAAATGGATCTTTTTGACACTACACTGAACAAATTTCAACATAGTAGAAGTAGACTTGCCTTCCATTTTCTCTAGTCTGAAGGATGTATGTTTTCTTTTTTTTGTTTTTTTTTTTTTTGTGTTTTTTTAATTTCTCTCAAAAGAGACGAGAAGCCTAATTCCATTATGTAATTCCTCAATGAAGATTCTACCGACTATCACAAAGGCCTTACCAAGCCTCATTTTAATAGTACTCAAATGGTCATAACAGCCATGGTTTACTCTCATTCTATAGATGGTCTCTTGCTGTCTCTTGCCTTTTCCTTTGTTCAGTGCAGTACTACACCAGTTCATTGTTGGGATGCAGCATAGTGTTTTTAAGTGAGTTTAGCCCCATTATCACAACCTGAGCTACAGTGATGCATTTTTTAATACTGGAAGGGGGCTACTTACTGGAGTCATTTTTTTTTCTGATCTCAAAAGAGCCTTTATGACAGTAGACCACTGTCTGCTTTTATCAATGGTAGTGAGATCTTAACAGATATGGTTTTGGAGTTTGCACCTGTGACCTGATGAAAGACTGCTTAAGAAACAATGCCTTCAAAGAAGTAATAGGAGAAACTAATTCCAACATTTTTAATATGGGGATACTGAAGTAGTACGTTCTGAGTCCAGTACTATTTTCATTCATCACCAATGATATTGGAAGAGATTTGCCTGGGTTCCCTCTGTCATTGCATACAAATGATCTTTTTCTTAGAAGCTGAAAATTCTTGACATTTCTTCTGTTTGCGACTGGTTAAGTAAAAATAAATCCAACAAACAAAACTGCAATGTATCAAATAAGCATATTTAAAGAACAAAAAAACAGCAAATGCTAAACACACTGGAGACACTGAATGAACATTGAGTGCTTCCATTCTTGAATATACACAATAACTTCTTCAGAATTGACTCAAACAATTACATTAAATATTTTAAATGATATGATACATTCAGCTGACAACCCTCCTCCAATCATTACTATAAATAAAAGCATAAATAATTTAAGAAAATCTATTTCAATATATAATTGGTAACATTACACTAAGGCTAAATGACATTGATACTAAAATGTATATTCTTTTAAAATACATTTAATGTTTATGGTTTTGTTCAACCCCATATTTTATCTGCTGCAAGTAAAAGCTACCACCTAACTTCCTTTATCCCAAGTGCATTATTAAAGTCCCCCTTTCCAGTGTCTGCTCTAATTGATCTAATATGAAAAACGCAAACACAGCATTTTTAAAATCAGTTCATGTTTTAACATATTTAGCAAGTGCATTCCACGGGTCTTTCAGTAAATCATATGCCACTATTACCTTTCACCATTTTTAAATCAAGTAAGAAACTGGTCCGTCAAACTTTATAATAAACAGTAAAACAAACAAACATACCCAAATTTATCAAAATTTACTACTGCAATATGTAAAATCAGTTAGGTGAGCTTGGAAGAACAGTCAAGAGTCAATAAATGAGTTTTCATAGGACTCCTAAAAAATCATTGGCAAAGATCAGCCTATTCTGATCCTTATTGTAGTGGAGTCATTTATTGCACTGTTGTGATTATTTTGCTGCTTGTGTATCTCTGCTACCTTTAAACTACAACAAAAAGAAAAAAAAAAAAATCTTGCTTTTTCCCACTTTTTGAAAGTTAAGAAAGTTCAGTTACAGATTTGCTGTTCTGAACTGTTTGGAAGTTTCTAGAAGGCCAGTGCTTGCTTGGGCTAAAGAGACGTCTCTGTGTTCCCCATTGGGAGTGGTTAACACTGAACAGCCTGCCTGTCCCTGGAGGAGTGGTTATTATCTAGAAGCTGTAGTTTTATTGGCCATTTTGGGTCAGTTCTAAACTCCTTGCTCTGTCTCTCTTAAAACCAGGCTACCTCATGGTTTTGGCATCTTTTCAGGCTTGCTAGTTGTTGCTGAAGCACCTACGAAGGGGAGAAAATGCTGAGAGAAGAAAAGGAGCCACTTTTGTGATTTTAAGTATTTTCTTCTGATTTCTTGTTAAGTTTTACTGCTTTGCCGCCTACATTTTGGCATTTTCCGGCTTGCTAAAGTTTATATCTGTAACAGTAACCGTACTTGGAACACATCTAGAGCCTGTTTACTGCATTTCCTGTGTTGCATTTAATTTAAAATCATTTTTTCTCTAAAAACTGCATTTTACCTGATTTTGGTCTAGCACTCAAGTGTGGGGTCATGTATTGCACTGCTGTGATTATTTTGCTGCTTGTGTATCTCTGCTACCTTCAAACTACAACAAAAAGAAAAAAAAAAAAACTTGCTTTTTTCCCACTTTCTGAAAGTTAAGAAAGTTTAGTTACAGATTTGCTGTTCTGAACTGTTTGGAAGTTTCTAGAAGGCCAGTGCTTGCTTGGGCTAAAGGGAAGTCTCTGTGTTCACCAGTGGGAGTGGTTAACACTGAACAGTCTGCCTGTCCCTGGAGGAGTGGTTACTACCTAGAAGCTGTAGTTTTATTGGCCATTTTGGGTCAATTCTAAACTCCTTGATCTCTCTCTTAAAACCCTACAACTCTCTTTTTGCGCAGTTTTGCGCACTGAGCAGCATCGGGCAGCGCCGCCTAAACACGTTTAAACTATTCCAGGCTCCACAAAGTCTGCTCTTCACTTTTTCCCTTAGAACTGTTCAAACTCTCAAAGTAATAACTCTATTCTCTTTCTAAAGCCCTGCACCTGCTCAGCTCTTATAAGGAAACACTAACTAACTAAAGCACTACACCCTCCTTGACTTCTCATAAGTATTAGACTCCCGATTGGTCCTTCCTGATCAAGTGAAAAATCAGTTCCCTTCCCTAATCTGATCAGTAAAAAAACAGTTCCCTATACTAATCTGGGATGTCCAAGGGTCAGTTTTAAGGTTACTCTTAAGTCCAGCTGGTGAATCTGGGAATTTTGTGGAAATGTTACAATTGCCTTGTGTACACAGACAACTCTCTCCTCCTTCCAGAAAACTCTAATACATGTGAGAGATGCAGTTACACAGCCAAACTGGAGGCAGAGCTCTCTCAACCCAAGACTGACACAGTCAGTCAGGAGGAAAAGGTAACCACCCACACCACAAATCCAGTCTCACACAGACTTATTGCATCTGCATACCCAACACATAAACACATAAAAACATACTCGGAGGCTCTAAATAAAAACCTGCCTAAACAGCAAAGACCTCCTAAGCAGATATCCAAGCAACAGCCACTCCTCAACAATACCCACAAATCACATATCTCATAAAATCAGTGTGCCTCACAGTCACAGCCCTTAAGGCCAAACAACACACCAAATACACTTGTTATAGGGGACTCTATTGTCCGGCACACTGATGTCCCACTCATGAGACTGAACAAGGAGAAGGTCACTGTAAGCTGCCTGTCGGGTGTCAGGATCCGCCACATAACACAAGCACTCAGGTCACTCCAAAGCAAGTACAAGTATGACTCGGTCATTGTCCATGCTGGTGTGAATGACCTGAGACGTACCTCCCTGGACTACATGAAAAGAGACATAGAGGAGCTCTCTGACCATGTAGCCCAGGCTGGTATGACCCTGACCTTGAGTAGCATCTTTCCCTCACCAAGAATGATGCCACAGTATAAAGACAAAATGATCAGTTTCAACAATTGGCTAAAGTATTGGTGTCATTCAAAAGGGATCCAGTGTCTGTCAGCCTGGGATGACATGCTCGACAAGCTACGTTGCTTCGCTAGGGACGGCTTGCACCTGTCACCCTTAGGCTTTCGTATACTGGCCAAGGCTCTTGCCACCCCCATAGTGCCTTTTTAGGCAAGGCTCAAAGGACAAACCCACCTCCATAGACAACCCAAAGATAAAAAATCTAAAGGTAATGCTACTCAATGCCAGAAGTCTAAACCTCAAGATGCATGCACTCGAGACTCTCCTCAGTATGGAGAAAATTGATGTCTGTGCAGTAACAGAAACCTGGTTCAAGGCTCCTGAGAGCACCCCAGCACTACCAGGTTATAACTCATACCATGCGTTTCAGCCCCAAAACTCGGACCGAAGCACAAAAGGAGGAGGAGTATCTATATTTATCAAAGATACCTACACCTCCAGGTTAGTGGCACTGCACAAAGCATCGGAAACCATCCATGTGCAACTAACAGCGGGCAAAACTGCCTTTCAGTTGGTAGCCTGCTACAGAACACCCTCCCTATTACAGCAGCCCCACTTGGCATTCCTGAGAACACTGGAGAATATGAAGGTCTCTCCAAACACTATGTTATTGGGTGACTTCAACTACCTAAACATTGACTGGGAAAACTACTCAAGCCCAAACACCCTCGCCCAATGGTTCCTTGAATTCATAAACTCTAACACAATGGAACAACTGGTCACCATTCCCACAAGAGGAAACAACATATTGGACCTGGTCATCACCAACATGGGGACTCTATGTTCCACACCAGAGGTAAACTCCTCATTGGTAAGATCAGACCACAAACAAATTTCCCTGGACATTCATATCCCGTCCCCACCCCCAGCCAAGGAAATCACTGTAAAGAATTTCTCAAAAGCCAACTTTGCACTTCTCAAGACTGAGGTGGAATCCTTCAAAGCCCCTGGGCCAGAGGGTAATACAGCCCAATCCACAGAATCCTTTACAAATGCATTCTATGAGCACCTGCAGGATTGCATGGATCGTGCTATCCCAAATAAAACCAAGACTCACTCCTCCAAAAACAGGAGACCGGTCTGGTGGACCCCAGCCATAAATAAGCTATACAACAGAAGGAGGAAGCTACTACATGACTGAGCAAAATCCCAAAAAGGGAAGGCATCTCTGATCGGTATTAGCAAGAAACTTCGATCCTTCATAAAATCATCAAAGGCCAGTTTCGAAAGAAAAATTGCCCTAGACACTAAAGATAATCACAAGGCCTTCTTTAGTTATGTCAGGAACATGGGCGGAAACTCCCAGATATGCTCTGAATTGTTGCATAACCGTACAAAATATACCGAACCTACAGATATAGCCAACATCCTGGCAGACAGATTCAGCACAAACTTCTCCCACCCTTCCCCCCCAAAGGAGCAAACACCTATCCCAACTGAATGTAACCTCCCTGACATCACAGATGCACAGGTGAAAGCTGCCCTCTCCAAAGCAAAAAACACAGCATCTATGGGACTGGACGGTGTCCCAGGCTGTGTCTTACACAAGCTCCAAGAAGAACTGAACCCTCACATTAAGTCACTGTTCAAACTTAGCCTTACTATAGGATATGTACCCAAAGAATGGCGTACAGCTACATTGGTTCCACTCCACAAAGGTGGTGCCACAACGGACCCCGGAAACTATCGCCCCATAAGCCTGACTAGTCTGGTCTGTAAAGCTATGGAGCGTATTATCATGGAACTCATAAACAAAGACATTGGGAGCCTCCAGACACTGGACCCTACCCAATTCGGCTTTGTTAAGGGCAGATCTTGCCTCTTAAACCTAGTTGATTTCTTTGAAACAGTTACCAAAGCCATAGATGAGGGCAAGGTAGTCCATACAGCCTACCTGGACCTCGCAAATGCCTTCAACACAATACCCCACTCGGGCATCATAAATAAGCTTACCAGCTTAAATATCAACCCCTATATCACAAGATGGGTTGCAAACTGGCTCAGAGATAGAACCCACATGGTCAGAATCGCAGGTGCCATGTCCGAATCCAAACCAGTTACAAGTGGCATCCCACAGGGCTCAGTTCTGGGACCTCTCTTGTTTGGTATATACTTCTCTGAGGTTCAGGCTAACACAAGTTTATGTTTTTTTTTATGTTTTTTTCTTTTCCATATACAGCGGGATGGCGTAGCTATGGGCACTTCTTGTGCCAATAGTTACGCCAACCTAGTTATGGCAGAATGGGAATATACGCATTTGTTTCAGATGAGTAAATTTAAAGAACACGTTCTGTTTTATACACGTTTTGTAGATGACCTTTTCCTTATTTGGGAAACAGACGAGAATTTACTCGCAGAACTTTTGGACGAGATGAATACAGTCACTGATTATTTAAAATTTACAATGGCTAAATCCAGAGAAAAAATCTCATATCTGGATGTATTTGTGGAAAAGTTACCCAATGTTTTTTTAAATACAGGAGTGTTCAGAAAAAGCTGCTATAGGAACACTTATTTACATAGAAGCAATATGCATCCTGAACATATTTTTCACAATATTATTAAGGGTCAGGCTATAAGGGCATCCCGTTTACATTCTAATGACACTGATTTTAAAAATGAAATTAATCAGTTAAAACTGACGTTCTTGGATTGTTCGTATAGTATGACTGAAATAGATGCAGGCATGTCAGAAATTGATGAGTTAAGAACAGGTAGAGCCATGCCATATTTTGGAGAATGCAGTAATAATTCTGCATTTAAAGCTATGAGTATTTATGATGTTAACAGTATTAGAGTACCCATTTACTACACAGAAGATGTGAAAAAAATTAGAGATATTTATAATAAACATTGGGAAATATTGCTAACAGATCCTAGAATTTCTAATATCATTGATGATCATCCCAAGTTTATATATAAAAATAAACCTAACTTACATAGGATGTTGTGTGGCCCCAGTAGAGTGGATAGGTCAACACCAGGAGTAGAAGATTTTACTAAGAAATGTCACAAATGTAAGTACTGTGAATGCATTAATGAAAGTAATATGTTTATACATCCCATTAGTTCACAGCAGTACACGTTTCAAGTAAATGCTACCTGTGATACCATGCATGTGATCTATTTGGCCACATGCACACAATGCACTGCATTCTATGTAGGCAAAACGGATCGGAAGCTTAGGGATAGAATCAGGGAACACTTGTATAAGATCAGGACAGGATCTAATAACAATGCACTATCTAAACATGTCAGTAATACTTCTAATGAACATTGCTTCAAGTTCCAAGTAATACAGGTTAACCCTATTACTGTTCGGTGTGGTGACATCTGTAACAGAACAGAATTGAAAGAAGTTGATTGGATTATTAGACTTAGAGCTGACTGCCACACAGGCCTGAATGATAGAGTGTCTATCAAGCCTAAGCTTAAGGCAAGGAAGTTACGTTCCTGCCGTTGATTATTTTTGCAGTGATATGCTTATGGACTTGTATGTGGATACATTTTAGATATCTGTACACAGTCCCCCCCCTCCCCCCCCCCCGTGGTATTCCTTCAGAATCCAGTATATGCTATGTATATTATTTATATAATTCATTGTGTTTGCTTGGGAACATGAGCTCTATGGGTAGTGGCACATCATCTTTGCTAGATTTGTTTAAGATTGCATTATTTATGCAGGTACACTATCTGGTTATTATTCATTCATGGACAGTCTATTTAGTTATGTAGCTTGAGTTGCAAATGATAGTGCCCCTAGAATTTCTCATGGCAAAATTTTTATGGTTGATTTTTTATATAACTAAACAAATGTGTTCTAGATGCATGAGTAAGATGGGATGCAGTATGCAATGCTTGTTGATAACATTTGAATAAGCATTCCATAAACTTTTTTACCATGGCATTACATTTTTAAAAGTTTAATATACAGGATTTTCCTGTTTTTAGTACCTGTAATAGTTTTGCATGTACGTATTTTGTACGTAACAGGCATTTGAAATTTTAGCGCTACCACTTTATTTTATTTTATTTAAACTATTCCTTAACAGGAAATGACATCATTTTTTCAAATGGAAAGTGTATTTATGTACCTTGTTTGCATAGTATTTTCAATGGCCTGAGGAAGACTATTGTTGAAAGCACTCGCCTTTTTATGTCAATTAAAGTTTATTCCGCCTAACGCTTGGTTGTTCTTGATTTTGGAACTTTGTTACAAGCTATTGTTAGACTGAGTGAAGCAGCTGCTTTTACCTGTGCTGCTTTTTCTGTTTGAAACTGCTACTTTGGTCTAGTGGTGTTGAAAGAACTATTTCAGAGTAGTGAATCTCCAGGTTTGAAGAATTATCTACCTGCCATTTGGATTTTTTCCAGTTGGATTTATTTAGCTGAGTAACGTACTTGTTGTGACTGCCTGTTTGTGCCTTCCATTTTTTACTTTTATTTATTACTTCTTTCCTTGGGAAGGTACAGTGGTGCACCTTTTTTATATATTTTGTATATCTACATAGCTTATAGCAATTGCATGGATATGTGCCAAAATTAATACCACTTGTATCCAGTAATATTTTCAATTTATCTTACAGCAATTACATGGATACGTGCTAAAATTAGTATTAATTGTTTATTAACTCTATCAATAAAATTTTAAAATTATAAGTCTTTTTCATAAAACAGTTTGGTTGCATTCAAACAGCTCTGACTAAATCTTGATTACAATGTACAATTGTCCGATTATCTGTTATCACTTCTTGAATACTTGTAGAATCTACGCTAATAGGTAACTTTTAATTTATTTGTAAATCCATTAACTAATATAGTGGAACTTCACCCATCTGGTTTGCTTCCCCTCATTAATTATGTCATTTCACTACTGTGGCAGGTAGCCAGTATCTACAAAAAAGTGTTTCAAAAATTCAACTTCTTCATTAAAAAATCACCTTTACTAATTTACTTAACCTAATGAATTGACCTGTAGTTATATTTTATTTCATAATATTAGGTAGAATAGCACAGACCCTGACCTCACTTGGAAGATATCTGATAAGGGAGACATAAGACTGCTAAAAAGGTGGTCCTATGCTGAATAACACCAGAGAGTTGAAATTAATTTGTAGTAGTGCTGTAAGGGTGCCTTTCTCAATACCTGGTATTACTGTTAGTGCAATGTATGACTTTTCTTTCTCCCCACATCTACTCTCTTTTCAAAAATGGATTTAGTATCCCGCTAGATATATAGATTACATTAGTCTGTATGTCTTATCTTCTCTTCTTCCAGAGGGAGAACAACACACACAACTAATGGGATAAGGTGTGGTCACAGTTGTTGGACAGTGAAAATATTAATCACCATTTCATGGCCCAAATGTCGATTCAGTGTGGAAACTAGTCTCATTCCCTATCAAACTGATATGTTCTTAGCTCCTTATGCTGCAAATAAGGAAAAAGGAGCCACAACCTACGTTTTAAAAATGCTGCAATAAGACAAAAGTATCTGGGTAGTTATCATTTTGTAAGACCTTTCACATCCTTTTTAGTAAATGGTAAAAACATAATTGCGCTTTCATTTCCTACCTATATATTTCTGGTACTAAAATAACTGAGAAATAAATTTGAAGTGATAGTCTAATAAATTGTAATAACTACAATACAATATATGCAAACAGTTGCTCCTTTTGGAATAATTTATTTTTCACTTTTTTGGTACTTCAGCAATTGTTTTATCAAAACATTCTGATAGACAAAGTAAAATAATTTATAAACAATTTTTTCAGGTTTATGAATGAATCAGCCAATTACAAAGCAAGACATTAGGCACATGATTAAAACAGCAACCAGCAGAAGATTTAAAATATATCCATTATCTAGCAGTGCAAATATTTAAAGCTATAGTATAGTATCCCAAAAAGCATTTCTGGTTAGGCAATGTATTTAAGCCATACCGCACTGTATTATAAAAAGTCTCTTTCTTGTTGTAAAAGAAAAAAACTTCAAAGACCAATGCACGTTAGGTTCAAACAAGGCACCCTTTATTACTTGCAGCAAGGAGACAAAGCATGTAGGTACAAGATTTGTCTGGCTCTTCGATGATCAGTATGTTATTCTTATACAGTTCTCTTCATGTCACACATAAAATGATACTATTCTATTGCTGATGTAGTTGGACACAGCTTTCTGTATGTTTCACAGAAATTGTTACCAGGCTTATTGCTGACATGGTTGGATTATTTGCTGTCTTGCAAAAACATTTTGAGAGAAAAAAACCTGGCCTTGGGCTTATTTTAGCCCACCTTAACTTTTCAATTCTTCAATTGTACAGTTCTAATGCATGTGTTACATTTTGTTTAGATTCAAGGTACATTTCTAGCTTTAGTACAAGTAATGCTGACTATGGTTTATACTTTCAAGCATCTATTGGTTTCTTTATCAAAGCTTCTAGCAGCTGCATATTTTCTCATGGTATAAGCAGAAATGAAATATCTCTTTGTTAAGTCTCATGACATTAGCAGAAATTATATGTCTCTTGTTAAGTTTCTAATAGCTGTGCAGATTCATGCAGTGTGAACAGAATAAATGTATTAACCCTTTAAACCTCAAATGCACTAAGCATGCATATTACTATTATATATTTTTCTAACATTTCCCCTCTTTTAATACTTTTATTCTACTTTTAAGATAAGCATAAACAGTTTTTTTCTTCCCCTAACCTCTTCCTGCTCAGGATTTGTAGTTAAGAGAGTCATTCAGTTTAAGCTCATGAAAGCATTTTCAGTTTTTTAGCAATTCTTCAAGTTCAGCATCTTGGTATAAGGTTTCTGAAGCTGAAATGTCTATAAAATTTTTAATCAGTATTTTTATGCAGGGGATGCAGCAGCACACACATACCACCAGTAGGATTATTCCTACATAGATAGCAATCAGAATGTTCATCAGGATGCTGCCCCAACCCCCAAACAATTTCTAGAAAAAGTCCATCAATGGATTTGGTTTGGTCATGGCTGACACCTGCTGAATCACCTCAAGATGGTTGTCTATTTCGTGTTTGTGGTCAGGAATATATGAACAGCACTCCTCCTGGATTAAAGCGTACGTACCTCCTCTCATCGCTAGGGTGAAGTCAAGAGCCATGCGATTTTGAAGCACCACTGTTCTCATGGCAGTCAGTTCATCAGTCACCAATTCTAGGGCAGAAAAGGTTGCATTGCTCATTATTTTGAGAAGCTTAGACAATTTTCTCAGTTCCCAGATTGATTTTGTTGCTCCATATACTGGCAGTACACCTGCCCACGATATAACAGTATCACTCAAGTCCATGTGTGACAGTCCATTGCCCACAGCATGATGTTTTTTCCAGCACACATTATTTGCCCCACTGGATTGACAGGCTTCTTGATTTCTCGAACATTCTGAATTTTCCCTTGAGGTAAAACTGCTGTGTGTCGTATGGCTGGAACCAGGTACCCCAAAAAACAACTGCCGGACCAATTCTCAGGTAGCCATTTATATGCTTTTCTACCGCATATAAAGTAACAATCTTCTACTTTAGTAGTAACTTTACTATACCCTGACTCTGCATGAAACATTTTTTTGTCAATTATGGGCAGTTGCTTATAGAGGTCAGCATTATGTTTTACTTCACCAATTGTCCTATGCATTAGTTCAACAAACGAATCATAGGTCGTGTTGCAATAGGATCTGATGTTATCAGGTTTAGTGTAGCATCTATAGGGAACAGTCACATTGCAATTGCTCCAACCCACCTTGACTGTATCATTCTTATAAAAACACACAGTTCTCTTCTGTCGAACAGACAAGTGCAATGCTACTTTATCTTGTGATGTGACATCTGATGTATCATGAATTAGGTTTTCCCAGGTCTTGTTGTCTCCTAGGGGAACTGACGTTAACAGTAACCCCCCATATGCTGTTGGTAAAGCTGTGCAAATCCAGCAATTCAAAGCATTGAAGGTTTCAGCATACACATATTTGATTGCCTGGTAAGTGTTAAAGTTTGGGTGCCACTCTGCACGCTTGTTCAGTTCGATTTGTGTGGCTGAAAAAAGGAATGGCCACAACAAAAAGATTATTGTCACTAGTACAGTCAACAGGATGGTTATGCAATATTTTTGTGGAAATGGTTGTTCTGCATTTCTGTTTTCTCCGGCTCTTCCAAGTATGTGTATTTGGATCTTACTGGATTCCATCATTTTTACTTTGGACACGTGCTCTTACTCTCTGCCCTAATAGGACCTTCAGCACCGATGGTTTCTTCACTGGGGTTGAGATGGATCAGTCCTATTGATCTGACCCCCCTTTGTAGCCAGACTTTGTGCTGATGGCCCTGATGGAGAGGTAAGATGTTTGTCCAACTCAAAGTTCTTAACCAGCTTGCAGTGCGTCAGGTGTGTCCACGAAACTCGTTCTGCTATCTTGACTGCAGTGGGTGTTGAAAGAAGCACCTGGTAGGGACCTTCCCACCTTGGTGAAGCCCAATTTTTTCACTTGATAATTTTGATCCACACTCAGTCTCCTGGAGTCACTGCCACTTCTGATGTTTCGGTTTGTTTTCTATCTGCAACAGAATTTGACTGCAACAGATGTTTAGAACTCAACAACTTTTTCATATATTCAGCTAGTGTAAAATCAGCTTCCTGGTCTGATGACATGAGAAGTTTCCACTGGGGTGTATAATAAACCCTTCCAAATAGTTTTTCAAAAGAAGTCAATCCTTTTGCTGTAGGGACAGTTCTCATGCTCAACAGTGCCAGGGGTAAACAATACAACCAAGTTTTTCCTGTCTCAGCTATTAATTTTCTCAATTTGTTTTTTAGTATACCATTATGCCTTTCAACTAGCCCTGCAGATTGCGGATGGTATGCACAAAGATTTTTTAAAGAAATACCAAAATGCTTTCTCAACTGCTGTATGGTTTGATTTACAAAGTGTGTACCATTGTCACTGTAGGTTCTTTCCAGAATACCAAACCTAGGAATGATTTCCTTGACAAGTACTTTTGCCACCATAGCTGCATCTGAATTTTTGGTTGGAAAGGCTTCCACCCATCTGGAAAACATATCTACAATGACAAGACAATACTTCTTATTTTCACATTTGTTCAATTCTATGAAATCCATACAAATAGTGTGAAACAGATATGGTGGTGTGGAGAAACTCCCTTGTTTGGGCTTTATCGCCCCCTGTACATGATGTTTGTTATAAATCTGACACATCAAACAAAATTTTGTAGAGTAGTTTGTAAGTCCGTACGTTGTGAACACTTGGTTCACCAGCTGTACCATCCCCCCTGTTGAGACATGGCACTGCCCATGGCTCAACAATGCTATATAGCGGAACAAATTACAGGGCAGTATCAGTTTTCCCTCTCTACAGATGTACAGCCCCTTTTCGAGGATTGCTCCTCATTTTATCCATCGCTGTTTTTCAGCTTGCCTAGTGAGTGTCTGCATTGTTTTTAACATATCTAGATCTAAAGTTTCAGAGGGTTGTAATTCCTCATTTAAAAGAAATACTTCTGTGGCTGCTTGTTTTGCAGCTGTATCAGCTTTCGCATTACCTTTTGAAATCCTATCTTGTTGCTTGGTGTGAGCTGTGCATTTACAAATGGCTATTTTCTTTGGTAACTGAATAGATTCTAAAAGATCTAAAATAAACTGCGCATGATTTATAGGTTTGCCAATAGATGTTATCAATCCCCAGTTTTTCCACTGTTGCGCAAAAACATGTACAGTAGAAAAAGCATACTGGCTATCAGTAAAAATGTTTACACATTTACCCTTTTCTAGGGTACATGCCCGTGTTAGGGCAATCAATTCTGCTGCCTGTGCAGATAAATTGTGTGGTAAAGGTTTTGCTTCTATAATCCCAGTATCAGAGACTACTGCATATCCTACTAGGTTCTGTCCTGCAGGACCCCTTTTGCAAGAGCCATCCACATAGTATGTCATCTCGGCATCATCCAATTGGACATCCGTGAGATCTTTTCTAGGTAGTGTCTTTTGCTCAATTACCTGCAGGCAGCCATGCAGTGTGCCGTCTGCAGGGGTCAGGAGCAGAGTAGAAGGGTTTAAAGTTGTGTACCGTTCAATTGTCATATGAGGTTGGCTCAATAATATGGTCATACAGGAAAGATGCCTAGCAGGGGAAAGATATGCCACTTTTTCTTGTAGTAAAATAATCGTGACTGCATGAGGTACTCTCAAAGTGAGAGGGTGGAACAAGACTACTGAGGCTGAAGCCTGTACTGCCATTGCAGCTGCAACTACTGCTTGTACACAATGGGGTAAGGACCGTGCCACTGGATCTAGTTGTGATGAGTAGTAAGCAATGGGGCATTGCTTATCCCCATGCTGTTGTGTTAACACTGATGTCATGTAACCCTGCTTGCAATCTACAGTTTGGAAAAAACGTTTATGGTAATTTGGCAATCCCAGAACTAATGAGGGCGCTATTAACTGCTTTAGTTTACATTAGGCAGATTCTGCCTCTGGTGTCCATTGTAACAAATCCTACATTGCCATAGGCTTCTTACATATAAGGTCAGTCAGAGGTGCAGATTCCAAGGCATAGTTTGGAATCCATCTCCGGCAAAAATTAATTGTACCCAGGAAGGACATCATTTCCTTCTTGGTAGTGGGTTTTGGTGCTTGCAAAATTGCTATTTTTCTGTCCTCATCTAACATTCTACCTTCCTTGGATATTACATATCCTAAGTATTTGACCTGTTTTTTCCAAAGCTGCAGTTTATTTTTATTTACCTTATGTCCCTCAGTGGCAAAAAATTGTAGGAGTTCTATGGTATCTTCTCTACAATCCTGCTGGGTGGGGGCCACCAGCAAGATGTCACCAACGTAAAGTAAAATCCGACTGCCTCTTGGTGGGGTGAATACCGCCAAGTTGCTTGCCATTTCTTGTGAGAATATCATTGGACTTTCACAATATCCCTGTGGTAGTCGCGTATATGTATACCTTTTCCCCTGAAATGTAAATTCAAACCAATACTGGCTGTCAGGGTGTATCGGTATCGAAAAGAATGCGTTGCTAATGTCTACCACAGAAAAATATTTTTGCTGAGGTTTCAAATCATTCAACAAGGTGTGTGGGTCTGTCACCGTGGGTGCCCTTGGTATTACTGCATCATTTACGGCTTGTAAATCCTGGACCATACGCCATTCTCCATTGGCCTTTTTAATGGGAAATAAGGGTGTGTTACATGGTGAATCGGGAGATTCTACTAGTATCCCTCCTTTAAGTAAGGCTGCTATAATAGGCTTTATACCTGCCTCTGCATCTTTTCTTAAGGGATACTGTCTTTTTTGTGGTCTTGACGCTGACTTTGGCATGATAGTAACTGGTCCCGCTGTACGAATGAGTCCTACATCTGATTTCCCTGTTGACCAGAGAGTCTCTGGTATGTCTCGTAAGGCAATCTCTTCCTCCTTTAATAGGAGTGTCAATCAGCTGTTCTCGCTAGACTGCAAGTGCACAGCTGGGTTGGTCTGAGTTATCCAGTTCAACTTTTGTACTTGTATTCCTTGTTCTGACAGTTCTAGTTCTGTCTGTTTCTCCCATCTCGTGAATTTTTCTCCTAGGTCTTCCCATTCTATATTTCTGTTTTTGGTTAGGCTAACATGTGGTAATCGATTAGATTTATAAAGTGGAAAGAACTCCTGGGGCAATGAACAGCTGGCTACACTGTTCCCTTCTGTGTCCCAGTACAGGTTACGCAATATCAATCTGTTTGCATGATTCTTAAATAACTCTTGCTCATATTCCTTATCAGGTCCTGGTATGTTGCAATAATACAGGGTACAGTGCAACAGGTGTTGCTTATCAATGTCAAGGGAGGGGAACTTGCTGATGGCTAGGTTCATTAACTCTTTGGTCACAGTCCCTGGACCAGTCGTAACCAAGTCCTGACTGTACCAATAAAACATTTCGCCCTCCGATTGCACTACAAAGGTGTTAATTTGTCACTGTGCTTCCATACCCTGCATGGTTGGGACTACTGCTATACCAAATAACTGCATGAGGTCTCTGCCCAAGAGGTTTACTGGGCATTTTGCAGAAACTACAATTTTGCTTCTTTGTGTCAATCCTGAAACTGGATCAGTTATTGCAATGTTACGGGAGAGAGGCTCCCGATGCAGATTAGCTGCTTTGACCAGTATGTAATCAGGTGACTCTGTGTTTTCTGGCAGTTTGGAGGGGTGTATAAGGGTTTGTGATGCCCCTGAGTCACACAAAAATTTGACCTCCCTCCCTTCTACCAAGAGTGTAACTTCTGGTTTTGTGTCTGCTAAATAGAGCTCCAAGCTCAATAAAGCTAGGTCTAATATTTCATTTTCTTCATTGTCACTAACTTCCTGCACTTCCTCTACTCCCTCTATCACATTCTCATTTGTTCTTTCTTCGCTAGCCCCTTCTAGTGATTCTTGACTACCATATAGTCAGTCCTCACCTTCCTTGTCTTCCGTTGTTGCCTTCTTGTTTTTCTTGCAATCCCTTGCCAAATGTCCCTTTTTACCTCATTTAAAACATTCTCCCCTTTTTTTCCGCCCTTCAAAGTCCTCTGATCGCTGATCAGATTGTTTGTTTCCCTGTGCATTTTTCTTGCCCTTTTTCCCAGACTGTACTACATAAACTTCTGCTCCATCTTCTACAGAAAATACTTGAGCTTTCTTTTTCTTTTTGCTATTAAAATGCCTTTCGGCATGCCTAGCATATTCAAGTAATGATTGTAACCTGCTTGGACAATGGTCTACCATGTGTTTTGTAATAAAACTGCTTATAGGCGTGCTACTGCCTTTTAAAAATGCATTCTTTAACTGCTGTTCATATGGGGAATCTTGTGTTTGATCTTCAGGAACCTGCATTCCACAGTGGTTATTAAAACATTCTAACAATCTGGCATAATACCAATCAATTGTTTCACTTTCTTGTTGGATGCATTGATTAATGCAAGTCCAGTCTGCCCTAGGTTTCCATTTTTCAGAGATGCGGTCTGCAAGACCTTTTACTCTAGTGTCTAATTCTGCGCTGCTATGTGGGAGGGGTCTTTGTGCAGCATCACAGGGATTCCAATTCCCACTAATCATGTACCAGTCTGGCCCTACAATTTGTCTAACTACATTTTCTACTTCTTCTCCATTTAGGTTATAACTCAACCTCATTCCTTGTAAATCTTCTGAGAATTTTCTGAAATTAACCTTTGGATGGGGAATTCCCTCAGTGGCTTTCTGGAAATCTTCCGGAGTCCAATGTCTAAACACTAAGATAGTTGGGTCCTGATTTTCTTGACCTGCCTGAGGATTGGGTACTTCTATAAGTGGGCATATTTCTTCTTCTTCAGCTATAGATCGTGAATTCTTAACTACTCACCATAACTCGATACCTTCTTCTGAATTACCTGCCTTTGTTCGGGACCTGGTGCCAATGGGATCTCTAATTTTAGTCAGTTTTAATTTCACAATATCTCTATCTTCAGTAACCGCAGGATATAGTGGGGGTGGATTAATCTGTTTACTTGCTTCATATTCTGGTAAGGGAGGCGGAAGTGCTGATGCAATTACTAAGTTATTATCCACCCTATCTAAAAACATTGCTTTTGAATCTTTGTTTTTTTGTTCCCTACAGTTTACTTTCTCCAGCCACCTGTGTGCCTGAGGAATTCCTAATCGACGTTGCTTTTTTACCCAACCCTTGGAATCATTTTTGAGCTGTTTGATAAGATTGATAAGCGAGGATTTTTCTAATTTTCCATCAAATTCGTATTTATTAACCCAGTTTGAATAATATCTAATATTGTCGGCACTCTGCGACTGCATATATTTTGCATCTTCCATTAACGGCGGGTTTTTGGGTCTTTTTGTGCAATTATTACCCATTTTGTTTTACCCTTTGATTGTTACGTAACTTCTCTTAATTTTTAACATGGTACCACGGATGTTGTTATAGTCTCTTCAGAATGACTACCTTCTTATTCTGTTTCTCCTGATCTATGACAAGACAGTAATCTTTTTTGTCCCTGACTTGCAAAAATACAATCTGACAAAAACAATACACATCTAGTCCCTGATCTAAAACAGAAAACAGAAAAAAGTAGATTCACCTTACCTGAGCCTACGTGATTGATCACCGATTCGCGGAAACCCGTCCTTCAGTCACAGATCAGAAAGTGGCTGGCCTCTTTTGAATGACAATTCAGTTGGAAGACTTTCCATATAAGAAGAACCTATTTGGTTTCTTCCCCGTATGGTTTCAACCACCTGGCCGTCTGATCCGAGGTGAAGAGAGGGTTCCAGTCAGAAGGACCAATCTGTAAAAGGAAAAAAACTTCAAAGACCAATGCACGTTAAGTTCAGGCAAGGCACCCTTTATTACTTGCAGCAAGGAGACAAAACATGTGGGTACAAGATTTGTCTGGCTCGTCGATGATCAGTATGTTATTCTTATACAGTTCTCTTCATGTCACACAGAAAATGTTACTATTCTATTGCTGACGTAGTTGGACACAGCTTTCTGTATGTTTCACAGAAATTGTTACCAGACTTATTGCTGACATGGTTGGATTATTTGCTGTCTTGCAAAAACATTTTTAGAAAAAACAACCTGGCCTTGGGCTTAATTTAGCCCACCTTAACTTTTCAATTCTTCAATTGTACAGTTCTAATACATGTGTTACATTTTGTCTAGATTCAAGGTACATTTCTAGCTTTAGTACAAGTAATGCTGACTATGGTTTATACTTTCAAGCATCTATTGTTTTCTTTATCAAAGCTTCTAGCAGCTGCATATTTTCTCATGGTATAAGCAGAAATGAAATATCTCTTTGTTAAGTCTCATGACACTAGTAGAAATGAAACACTTCTTATTATTTTCATGACCTTAGCAGAAATGAAATGTCTCTTGTTAAGTTTCTAATAGCTGTGCAGATTCATGCAGTGTGAACAGAATAAATGTATTAACCCTTTTAAACCTCGAATGCACTAAACATGCATATTGCTATTTTATATTTTTCTAACAGTTGTTCAGTATTGTTTTAACATTACCCTCCTACCAAACCCATGCATTAATCTAAAAACTGCATAACTGAAGCCCTCAACTCAACCAGAAGGTCCACTCTCTATATTCAGTGCTATTGCACTTGTCATTTTCTTATGTCTCATATAATTAAGACGCTATTTTATTTTATACCTAATTTACACTTTTCTCGTTTAAATAACATATGTTACATGTTCACTGGATGACATATTCAACGGGTTCTGAATGGTATGTAACTGCCCCTTGATGTCAAATCTCCCCACTGATTTTTAAGTTTGTACCATACCATGCCACACAGAACAATAGCTATAACTTCCCCTACTTGTCTACATTTGTTCCTAGCAAAGCAACTTCTCACTAACAAATCAAAAATGCTTTTGCCAACATTTTTATGAGATATGTTGTCATTTGTACAACGTTTATACCCAAAATGTGATCTACTAAAAATAGTCCCCAAGTTCCTAGGAACCACATGCACAATTTTATATAGGACAGTATTATGTGTTATAGCATTTAAACAGTTCTTTTTGTATGCACATTGTTACTTTACTTGAAATGACTTCTTGTTGTGGGACCCCTCCCCAGACAGACAGACAGACACACACACACACACACACACACACACACACACACACACACACACACACACACACACACACACACACACACACACACACACACACACACACACACACACACACACACACACACACACACACACACACACTAATAAATATGGTCTATCCTTGGCATCATCTTTTCTAAGGGCCACTTGTAATGTTGAGTTTAAATACCCCTTATTCTGTAACTTATCAATTATTCTTAAGGCACATTTGAAAATGCTTATTTTGCTGTACAGTTTATTTTTGCCATAAGGAACTCACCCATTGTTAGTGACTTTAATAAGTGAAAAGCTGTTGCCATAAATAAAAGTGTCAGCGGCGGTCCTTTTTCTCTGGAATTTTGAGAATATTAACACTTGTTTGTGCCTAAAAATAATACAGCCAAATAAGTAGTAATTATACTTAATACCTCATATTTAAAATTAAACATAAACCTGATCTTTTCCACAGAATAAAAAATAAACTCATGTGCAATGTGCAACTTGCAAATTGGCATCTACAAGAAAAAGAAGACCAACAATAAAATTACAAAATGCCATGTCATGACTTCAAAAAATTCAGTCTACGTACTCCTCTTTCAATTACCCCATTACATAAGTATATGTGGGAGTAAAATGTGCTCAGATAGCTATTTCATATTTTTGTAAAAACATTTCTTTTGAATGTGAAACATTATCTGTCAAGCATAAATGTTGTATAAACTTTATAAACTATTTCTGCATTCCTGAAAAATAATGGCAAAGTACAGCAATACTATCATCATTTCCAAAATTGCTGTAAAGGCTCAGTATATCCATGTAACCCACCTATGGTCTTTTCTCCACTTTAAGCTTTTGGGTTTTTAACAGATTCCCCAGCATCTCTAATATATGATTGTAACTGTCTTACATATGAAAACAAAAAAAAAGTTATTTGATGTTATGCCTACTCTCTCAGAGAGAGAGAGAGAGAGAGAGAGACTATGCCAGATACAGAGGGTCAGTCATGGTAATTAACTAGAGACTTATGTGCATTTTGTTATTTTATAGTGAAATAAACATTACGGTAAAACATGAAGAGCAATGTAGTAAAGGGTGATTATTATTTCATAGTTAGTTGGCATTCTGCACTTAACAAGAATATTGTTATAGTTCTAGATCACTGGGTTCTGACTTAAGAATCATCCTTGGATGGCAGCTGTTTCATCACCATCGTCACACATTTTTGCTAAAAAGAACAAAAAACTTACTAGAAGAGATTAGTAAGGGTAATTAAAGTTTAACAATGATCAGCTCATAAAGAAAGTACAGATGATTCCAGTTATAGCACTTGTTTAAGAATGGACCATAAAATTAACCCCCTTTCTGTAGTTCAGTTACTACTTACAAATATTTACTTTAGTCTTTTCCATTCTTGAATGCACCTTTCCCCATTATGTAGTATCTGGTATTCATTTCTGGTCTAAACAGAATAATGTAGAACTTTGGAGAAAATATACAAAGCAACAGTCCTGCCCCAGAGGACATAATGGCAAATATTTCCACAGCCACCATATACTTCCCCTGTGTGCTCAGGTAGGCTGGGATGAATGATATCCATACACAAACAAATACCAGCATACTAAATGTGATAAATTTAGCCTCGTTAAAGCTGTCTGGGAGATTTCTGGACAGAAATGCAACTATAAGACTTACAACAGCTAAAAGGCCCATATAACACAGCATACACCAAAATGGTACAGGTGAGCCTTCATTACATTCTATAATAATCTTGCCTATTACAGAAGCTGTATTTTCATCCTTAAATGGAGGAGAGACAACTAACCAACAAGCACATATTATTATCTGAACAGATGTACAGAACATAACTAAAATTTTGGGTAGTTTGGGTCCTGCATATTTCTGCAAGATGATGTTTGGCTTGCTAGCAGTAAAAGCAATGAATACCATGACAGTTTTTGCTAAAACACAAGAGATAGCCATTGTGAAAATGATGCCAAATGCACCTTGGCGAAGCATACATGTCACATGGGTTGGGTTGCCTATGAAAATGAATGAACAAAGCAAGCACAGCATGAGACTGAATAACAGCAAATAGCTAAGCCCCCTGTTGTTGGCCTTGACAACAGGAGTATGATGGTACTTTATGAAGATTGTTAGGACAGCAGCCGTGGCCATTTCCAGGAATGTGGAAACTGCTGCTAGTGTTGCACCAAGTGGTTCTTCATAGGAAAGAAATTCAATTACTTTCTTGATGCACATGTCTTGTCTATCATTGGGCCAACCATCTTTAAGACATTTCACACACACAATAGAATCTGCAAAGAATGGAAAACAAGTTTTAAACTTAAGGCATTTTTTAAAAAGTGTAACATTAACTATTTTCTGCAAACATAACTCGTAAATAAGTTTTGGTCAAATACGAATTTCCTGCAGAAAAAATAAACATACAAGAAATATTAGACCACTTTCAAGATTTTTACAAGACTTTTATCAACACAACAAATCATTACTACTAAAGAACAAAACATAGTTTTATTAAAAATAACCCCCCAAATGTAATAAAATCCATGTAGGCACAGTGTAGAGACTACACAGAAGTTACTATGTCTGTGCTTATGGTTCCCCCTCGGTAGCACACCATGCATATTAATGATGGCGAGTTGCTGAGAGAGCTATGAAACATGGTTACTGAATCAGTGTAGGGAGTGTGTGACTAACTGTGTCCACAGATGACTAACACACCCCCTGTAATGTCTATGTGCATTATATCAATGTATTTATTTTTTTTTCAAGTTTGCGTGGCACGCGACAGAGCGCAGCAAGTGACATGTGGCAGACATCTAAAAATAGAAACTGGATGCATTTAATTTGTGATTGAAAGGTCAAGTTTAAGCATAGCTTAGCAGGTTTGTGCAGCGCAGTGCAGTGCTTAGCAATGTAGCTCAGAGGTATATGTAAAAGTATAGCAGCATTCCACATATCCATGTAGCAAAGTAGTTAGAGTTACGACCTTATGTGCAGCAAGTGCAGGGTTTAAATACATGGAAGGGAAGTTAAGCATTTATTTTGCAAAGACAAATTATTTTGATTATTTTTCAATCCTGATCTGCTGTGCTCAGCTAAGCTCTGATAAGACTTGCTCAGACCTGCTAAGCACTGCTTAAACAATCTCTGTTTAGGCACTACTTGGCAGTGCTTGGCATTGTTTGGCTGTGCTTAGCTGGTTTGCACACTGCTAAGCACTGCTATGCATTGCCAGTTTAAGCATTGCTCAGCTCAGCTGCACTGATTTGATCTATGCCAAGCTATGCACTGCATTTTTAAAAATTGCCTAATGGCATGTAAGGGTGGGAAAACAGACTATATTAAGTGCAACAGGTGGGAATACAGTATAACCAGTTGGAGTTTGAGCTATGCAGGAACTATGGTTGACACTGGAGAGGGTGCGCACATCCGGGTGCAGTGGTGGGGCATTCTGGAGTCCAGGGTCATGGTTGGACTCCTGGTGAAACACCATGAAGACCAGCTGCTGCAGGGGCAGTTCCAGGGTTCAGAGTGCAAGGCAGAGGCTTGGAACCAGCTGGCATGTAATCTCAACAGTGCTACAGGTATCCCAGCACAGGTGAGCTGGTTCATCACCACTATGATGACCTGAAGCCTCAGAAGGGGGATCTTCTGGACACCTGGATCCAGGAAGCTTAGGCTGGGAATGCTCTACAAGTTTGTAAGTATTGTTAGCACTGTTTTACCAATACCTAATCTGAATGTTTGATAGACAGGTATGCATAATGGTGTGCTTCTCTCCCTACAGCTGCATAGGAGAGATGTTGCAACCTAGAGGCACATGCTGAGTGCTTGGCCAGGTTGCGCTGTGAGTGTGGTGAGTACAGATTAATTTGCAATCTAAAGTCAATTAAGCAAGAAAGAGTAATGCAGTAACTGCCAATAGGCACATACATTAAAGATGTGTGTATTGCAATGATTGTAGACATAGGTCTATACTGGAATAAGTGACAACTGCAAACTATAGTGCAATAAATAGGGTAGACTAAAGCATTAACCATGATAATGTAAATGAAATAAAGTTACTACTGCAATAATTGTGGAATTACAGTTGTATTGCAGCACCTGCATTACATCAACTGTTGTGCAATAAGGACTCAAACTATACCAGTGCCTGCATGAAAGTACCCCTAATAAAGCTGCATTGTGCAATGTGTGTGTAATTAGGGCTGTTTTGCATGAAATTGATTATGGCAACTGCTCTGAAATAAAAATAAAAAAGAATACTACTACCTGAATCAAGGTATAGCTAATAAAGAGTGTTATGCAATAACTGTAGGTTCAGAGCTGTATTACAAGAACTGCATTATGACTCCTGTTCTGCAATAACATCTAAAGCAATAGCATTAACACCCAAGGTATATCGTGTATATCAGGATTGTCTTGTGCAAACCATTGCATTTCAACTATATGCATTCATGCTCCAAGGTATGGTGCTGCAGGTAAGCATGACAGTGCAATAGCTGTAGACTGCAAATATACTATCTTCAACCGTATATGTGTGAGGTAGCCAACCCAATAATCTGATATGCTGTGTAGACTTCACAGATATTTCCACCCACTAACAGTATATTGTGTACACCTGCATTCTATGTAGCACTGTATAGTTTATCTAGTATCTCTGTCATGCGTGAATCTCATGCATATTTGTTCAACTGTCACTGCCGTCTAGTATAAAACTGTAGTACTATTAGCAGGTCATATTTTGTTTCCAGGTGAGCTCTAGGCAAGTATTAGTTAATCAGTAATCAGCAGTGGCTCAGTAGCTCAGTTTGTTAAATCCTCTGTGTGAAGTACATTTTGTCACACACAGTCCAGGGTTCGAATCCAGTGCCATGTAGTAATAAATATTACTGAATCAGTTACGTATTGATGACAGATGTTCTCTTCACAGGAAATACAGGTAAATGGGTGAAGTAGCCTTTATTATAAGTAAATAATTTGTGTGTTCAGATGTAACAGACCGTTAACAGCATTGACCAGGAATGTGATAAGACTTCATAAAATAAAGGCAAAAAGTACAATAATAATAAAACAAAATAAAATAAATAAAAGGTGTAATCTTGGTATGGCTGTATGCCTGGAGTGTCTGTGAAGGTTTGTTTAAATTCTATCCCCATGCCTGCCAAGGAAGGCATGATAGTTGTTTACTTTCTGTGTTGCACACATACATGTCTCTCAAGTGTCACGCTGTCACAGAATGCAATTACTGTTGCATAATCCCTCTGTCACAGATGTATCATCAACATGATTATGTCAATAGAACAGTCACACTATAGCAGTCCACTCTATGCCTTGGTAGTTATATAGGTCCACCTGACATGTAAGTATTCTCTGTAGTTGTGTACCTACAGGTGTCACTGCTTGGCCCATACCATCCCATGTGGATTTCTTGAGAGGTATGTATGTGCTAAAGCAGCTATAGGGCACTGTTAAACATAAGGAAAGGACAGATCTGTAGACTATATAGCACGTACTGCTGTAAACTATGTAGCCTATACCAGTATTAATGAACTGTATTTATCTCTATCCCCACCCCTTATCTTCATCTAAATTTATTACTGTTTTTCATTGGCTATGGTTTAATATTAACATATGTTGCTCTCTAAACTTTATTTTGGGGCATGTGTTTTATTATTGTTATGTATTACAATGGTTGCATATTAACATGTCTTGTTGAATTACCTATGCTGTTGGCCTTATGCTGTAACTGTTACTGGCATGATGTTACTATATTGATTGTTATGTTATTGTTGTGGTCCATATAAAATGCATTGATATGTTAATGGGTTATTTCCAAGGTTCTGGAATGCTGTTATAACTAACAAAATGTTTTGTTCATAACTAACCTATACACATTGATACACTTCTATCACCACAGCATGACAGGGTAGGCTGGTTCTTGCTGATCTGCCTACTTTATATCAGCTGGCTGTGGCACTGGGTACCAGCATGTCTGGGAATCAAGCCAATGGTGCCTCCTCTGCTGGCCCTGCACCACCCTTGGGTGGAACCACTTCAAGGGATGGGGTTAGCTCCCCCCGGGAGCAATGGCAGAGGGGCAGTAGTCACCCAATATCAAATACCAGCCATGGTGCACAGGATAGTGCATAGGAGCTATGAACAATGCCTGCACCAGATTGAGGGCAGACTTGACAATCTGGTGGGGCCTGGAGGCCCTGGCACCCAGCCTCCAGCACAGACACCTTTGGGGCAGTAAAGGAGCAGTGTTGACTGCCCACGGGTTGGGAGCTCAGTCACACTGCTGCCATCTGGGGGCACATGCATCTTTGATTCCACAACACCCTCTCCATCCAAGGCGTTTAACCCCCATCTTGTGTCACACACCGCCCCTGTATGCTGTCTTGTCTGTCTTGTCTGCCTACAAATGCAACTTCTTCTACCCAACGTACCTCCCTACATGTACCTATATCCCTTTCCCAACATTCCACTCTGTCCTTAAAAAAAAAAATGGGCACCTGTTCCACAAAAAAAATATTGCCCCTTACATAGTTCTCCATTTCACCTGTGTCCACTGGACACAACTAATTTGGTCCAATTGGCATAACAACACATTTATGTTGTCTTCACCCCTCTCTCTCTGGGGTTTAAGGGTCCAAATTCATGTACAAAATCTGTACAAATGTACAGCTGTTGCTGTACAAGAAATGGAAAGTTATGGTCCTTTCCTATACCTATCCTGCACACCCCTACCTGTCTTTCAGTATGTTTTTCCCCCCTGCTTTCCCCCTTTCACCACTGTCCTATCACCCCCTTTTTTCTTTTCTTTTTAAATTTTTAGCACGAGTTTGCGTGGAGCTAAGAGGCTCACCACACAAACTAGTGCAAACCCTCTTAAATGTGCTTTAATGTGTAAAAACAAGGAGTGTGCCAACGAGGTAAACCATGACCATATAAAACACAAATACCTTGTAAAGAATTGTCCACGGTCAAGGGGTCTGGTATACATTGCAATTTGTACAGGATGTCAACAATTTTACATTGGGAAAACCAAGAGACCCTTTTGAAAATGTATTTACAAGCATCTATATGCAATAAGAATTAAAAACAAAAATGATGGTTTATTTAGGCACCTAGAAAATTCTTCCCTTTGCACTAGATTCCAATTTGGTATTTTACAGGCAATGAAGGAAGACATTGGGGGACACTGGCAAAATAAACTGGAAACAATAGAACTTTCTGGCAACTGAGGTTAAATGCCAATACTAGTCCAGGTATTAATGCTTGCTGTTCCCTAATGCCTATTTTGAAATACAAATCTACTATTTTAACATGACTGTTTTAGTTCCTGATTTTGAATCACACTGGACCTTTAAGCAGTGATGTCACTAATTTTAATTGATTTGAGTTATTGATTTTTCACTATTTAAATTACTTGTAACTCTGTGTATGTTGTTCTGACAAAGTCCTGAATTTTTATGGATGAAGGCGCTTGACTGGAGTTATTTAGTTTTTATTTTTGTACTGAGTTTTTATCTGTGATGTACCATTAAACTTGTCTTACAACAGGTTGTTCCCTGGGCAATTCTTTATAAGGTATTTGTGTTTTATATGTGCTTTAATGTGCCTTGATGATTTTCTGTGTTTCTCACAGTTTTAGGCACATCTGCAAAGTAATCACCCCTGCCAAGTCTCAAATCTGGGCCCCTGTCAACTAAAGCATAGTGCATTAGCCCACTAAGCCATTCAGCTCTTAATTAAAATGGGTGTTTCCAGCAAAATATACTGATTACCACTGACAGACTGCAAGTACATCTACTGGGAAAATGTGAGTGTCCCTGGGACTCTGATGCAAAAAAGTACACCAGTACACAGCCAAATAAATAATAATGGATGGATGTGAGGCCTAGGATAGCAGGTGACTGCACCCTTTTATCAGCAACATCTTTAAACAGATCTGCTAAGGCAGCAATGGCAAAGTACATGTGTACAACTGGGACCCTGCTGCAGAACATCTGCTGTTGACAGCCATGCACATAATGATGAATGCAGCCAACATGTGTAACAGACTGTATGTATGCACATATGTTGTTGTGTCTTTCGGCTTTTCCCGGTTAGGGGTCGCCACAGTGGAACTCCAGTCTGTTAATGATTGGCAGTAGATTTTTACGTACCGAGTTGCCAGCCCTGATGCACAACCTTCAACAAAGGTACACCCATTTGCGCATGTCTCCACGCAGAAGATGCTCTAGCTGAGAATCGAACCGGATATCGTCTTACTGTGAGGCAACAACGCTACCACAGCACCACCACACATATATGTTGCAAATACTCCTGCTGCAGCACTGACTCAGTTGCTCAGTCTGTTAAGTGCCTTGCATGCAGTGCATTTTGCCACCCAGACTCCTAGGTTTGAATCAAGTGTGTTCCACTTCAATTGCATTGTTGTGAATACAGCAAGTAATGACTGAGTCATGCAATTTTAACCCACACAGGTTGCTGCTACTGAATTAACTGCTAAACATGTTTTCAAGTCAAAGGCCTTTAGGTAGGGTCACACTGCACATAGTCACTTAGCCTAAGCATATGTTACCTACTACTCTGTGATTGGCACTGTTACATATCAGATGTACCTTAAGCACATGCCTCGACTGGACTGTAAAGGGTATTCTTACCCTGCATCTGCTGTAACAACAGAGCTGACACTGCTGCCTCAGTTACACATAAAGCTTGCTGTACTCCAAAGTGTTCACACTCCCCCCCCCCCCATGTGTCCCAGGCTGCAGCTGACATACATAGCTGTATGTTAAGCTAGCTGCTACAGACCTACCATACTTCACAACCCCCTAGAACAAGGGAGCCAGGCAAAACCATACATAAAGGGTGGGGGCTAAGGTCCAACGACAGGGGCATGTTTCACAGTTTGCCCCTACAAATATAGTGAGCTGATCGAATAGCAACTACTGCATCAGCATGCATATTCTGATGGGTATGACATCTGACACTCACATTTCTGTCTCTCCTTACTGACCACAACCCACAATGTTTACCACTGAACTGACAGATAATCAAAATGTCATGGGACAATGGCCAGACATATCATGCAAAACTGTGGACATACCTTATAAATCTCAACAGTAACAGTATTTGTACCTACCCTCTGTGATGCTGTAGTCTCCACATCTCACTAATATCCATCTCAAAGACAAATAAAGGGGCCAGGACCTACATGAAGCCCTTATATATTGCACTGTGGTCCATTGTCATTGGCTAATGAAAGTGCAACCCAGCTGTTTTGGATGCAATTAGCAAGTCTGAGCCACACACCTACAAAAGACAATCAACTGCTTATGGGGAACAGGTCTGTATGTTGCTTTACTCAGACAGACAACAGTTTTGCAAGCTGTTTGCAAAGGTTCTGGCTAAAATAGGATTACTTCACTCTACCAGGTATGTAATACATGTCCCCATATAATGGGGTGCAGATGGGAGGATGGAGGTATGGGAAATAGGGATTACAACAGTAGGCCTGTAGTACATCTATGGTATTGACATGTTGGTGATACTTTGCTGTCCAACAGCTACAAGCAACTTTCTCAACTGTCCCTCCTTTAAATAAAATCACAGCTCTGCCCCTGTTACTCCCTCTTACAATGGTTGGCTGTTGTAGGAAAGCTAGTAGATTATGAGTTAGACATACTGACAGTAAGTAAGGGTGTACATAACTATAATATGAAACGATGTACTGTAATTCATCTCCCCTCAGTCTGTCAGTGTCAAACAGAAATACTTCTGTCATTGGAAAGATATCCCTGACTGTCCCTGATGTACTCTGGCTAGGTCAGTGTTTTGTTGACATTCGTACCTCATTGCATGAGAGCTATGGCTAATATTCCTGTCAACCCCTTACAGCAGGAATTCAGGTCATAGCCATAATTAGTGGGGAGACACAGGCCCAAACTTAGCCGTACAAAGTAAGAGTATGAATAGACTAACAAATATTACTGTAGCATAAGAGTTTTCTGAGGGATCTAGCATGTGACAGACAGATTCTCTATATCCTGACAACAATGATCAATGACTGGCCAACCATTTGTCAGACATCCACATGTGTATGCCAAAATGACCACATCTATGAGGTACATGTTCACATTCCAGAAACATCTGTGCAGTGGAGAGGTATGATGCCTGCAGGGAAGATATACTACAGCAGGTTTGTATTGCTGTATGTCATTGTGGCACACTGGTGTTGCTGGATTGTCTGCATATAGCTGTTGCAATAGCACACAGCTATTTTGTTTGACAGTGGCTGTATAACATAGTAGTGGGAATTTCCCCTAGGGAAGACATCACAGTAGACTGCAGTGATGAGTGTAGAGACATAGAGCAGACTCTGTCACTGCGCACAGGGACATAACCAGTATTGCTACTATCTTGGTGATAGCCACACATGTAGTGTGTTGATAGACTGTGGGGTATGACGTGTGAGGGAGCGGTGGGTAGTGCAGCCCATTTTGGATGTGCAGGGTCTTTACATTGTGGATATCCATGTATCTGGTCCTGTAACGTCTTCCCCTATTGTTGTCTTGCAGGTACAATGTATCAACAGAGACCTCTTCCATTTTCATCTGCAGAAAATGATGTTATAGTGGATGCCCTCAAACCTAACCATCACATCCTGCTGTCAAGTTGTCACCACAAATAAACTAGAAAAGTGCCTGACTGTGTTCTTTTCAAGTTGTCACCACAATCAAGAACAGTGGGCAGCATTGTGGGCTGACCTTGAGAGGGCTGTTAATGATATTGGCCAACAGGACAGGACCTACATGCAGGTTTGACACTGGGCCATAGACATGGTCAATACCTGCTGTTGCCAGGGATCATGTTGCCACCGGTTGAGGGCCTGCAATCCAACAACCACTTTTAACCACAGAGGAATTCCTGGTGAAACTAGGATCGACCCACAGCTCCCAGCTAACCATCATGCCAAACATACTGGAGGTGTGTGCCACAGCATCCACATCAGAGGAGTGTCGCAGTAAGCTGACTCTGTTCACCAGTATAATACATTTGCAGTCATTGTGGAAGGCTCTATAGACCACTACATGGGTGTCAGGTCTATCTGCATTGCCTTTTCACCACAGTTGTGCAGATATACTTAGAATGGCAGCAATATAGTCAGTATCACATTAGCTACTGTACATGTGGATATCTGCACATATTACCTTATAACATTACAACATTTGGTGTTGCAATCAATAGGTCTCCCTCACCTTTTCATGGGTACATCAGGTGTGGCTGGAGTTCATGGTCCTGTACCTGGTAAGTGTCATACTGCTGTTTTGCCTGAACAGATATACCCTATGAATGTTAAGGGCTGCCATTTTGCACAAGTGTTCTGTTTAGCTAGAATAGAATAATTGTATACTCCATTTTGGAGCAGTTAACTACAGTGCATAGCCTAGGGAATGACAGCTATGTATGTGTACAAACATTAATGTGTTTGCACTTATAGTTTTGAGAAACTATGCAGCCTGGTATACATGAGGCAATTACTCCAAGATGCCCATTCAGACACAATAGGGGGAAGCTACACACCTGAGGCAGTGGTATTACAACATGCATAGCATTATCAAGATAGGTGTACTGGGTTTAATGTGTATTTCTGTCACATACACTATCATATTGCATACCTCACAGGTGTATTGAACTTCCAACGTTACCTAGATGTAACTGAAGTGCATGTTATATAGGACCTGGGTTGTCTGTGAATGTTGTTATGGGTGTGTGGGTTGTGCATGAGATCATTGATGAGAAGATGTGGGACATGAGCTGTAGTTGTGTATCCTCATTTGTATGAGTCTGTGTGGATTACCATAATGTACTGCTTTTGTCTTGCTTCTCACAGATGAACAGGTGGGTTGGAGTCTCTCCCCCTCACAACCTGATGTCAGTGTCTTATCAGACTCTGATGGTGGCCATAGTGATTCACAGGTGGGGTTGTTGGTGGCTAATCTGTCCCAGAGGTTGACATCCATCTCCTGCCCCCATTGTCGCCACACACAGTCAGTATGCCCACACATACCCAGTCACCAGAGGCAAGATATTGGGCAGTCAGAGGATGGTGACATAGTACAGGACAGTGTGAGAATTATGGTGTCAGTAAGTGTAGACACTGGCCATAGCCAAACAGCTGCTGAGGTCCCACACAGGTCAATTGACAGGGGTGCTCAAAAGAGGACTGCTGCCCATCCACTTCCTGTTGCAGGCATCACGTTGTGGGTCACTCACCACACATTTTGGGCTGTCATGGAGCACAGGCTTGAGCTGAATGCAACACCAGATGGATGCTTAGGGTTATGGATGCAGTATATTCTGACGCATGACTGCCTCCACCGCATTGCTGATGCCACAGAAGGTTTCACTGATGCAGTGTACAGACGGTGACTCACATAGTGTCTGTCTCTGAGCGCATGTTGTCTTTGCCGGAGCATGTGGTTGGGTTTGGGCTTCGGACATGTGGACATAGGCCAGCAACAGCATCTGCTGGTAGTCCACATGGCTGTGCACACTCACATTACTATAGCGGCAGCACCTCCAGCACTGCAGAGGGAGATGCTGTCCACACCATGATGTGGCAGGCCATGGGCATGTGGTCCTGAGTGGTCCCATGGGGAAACATGCCCAGCAGATAGCAGTCACTGTCAGGTACTAGCACCACATCTGACCTTTGGCATGGTGCTGCCCATGCTACTCATGGAGGAGCCAGTTTCGATGTAAACTGTCCACTATACCATGTATGGCCCACAGTTGTCTACCATATTCACTTGTAAAGCTAGCACTGAGCTTGACTGTGTACATGCACACACTCCAACACCGCTGTCACATGCAGGTCACCTGCAGACACACACAGCACCACTCCATGACTCATGTCAACAGCACCCACTTCCTGATTTGCACACATACTGTAAACTGTTTGACACTGCCTAGACCTCTAGCACCACCACACCACACCCTGTGCATGTGATAATACCTGTGCCACATCCCTGCCATCCATGCCATTGATGTGGAGACCTGTATATATGTATCTGATGCACAGGGTGACCATATAACTTTACATTTGTTTGTGTAGTGCAGTAGTGTTATGCCATGGCAGTTGTTGTGGGTCATGACAGGTACTGTATGCTGGCATGTGTCAGGAGTACACATCTAACGTTGTGTATCTTTGTTGCCTGATGGTACACTGGTGGTAGTGTTACAGAATGATAGGTGTGTCACCGAGCTGTGTATGTTTTTGTCCCAGGAGTCTGTGTGGTGCAACTATGGACACATGGCGGAAACAAAGTGGCACAGGATGGCAAGGCAGCACAGCAGAGATATGACAACAGCAAGGTATGCCAGTAAATGTGCATGGCTCCCTGGGAGCATATGTGTAGAACAGTGTGTGAGGGACAATGGGAACAGTCAGCTTCAACATTCTTTCATACCCTGTGACACACTCTACTACCCTTTGATACATGTCACCTGGGTAGTCTGCACATACAACTGTAGATGGTGGCGGACATCAATTATGCTTATGTAGAGGGGAGTAATTTACGGCCAGCATCTAGTCATAGGGCCATAAAATGCATAATCAATGCACAGGGCAGGCCAAATGGGCATGTCTCTACTACTGTCAGGGAACATATTTATATACACACACAAACATAAGTTGGATGCTGTGAAAGTAGAACCCCTTCCTATCTAGTATTGCACACTATAGCTCTCAGGACTTATCGCATGCACCACACTGTTTACCTGCTACTACACTGTCAGCAAGTGCTTTTAAGGTGGATGATATCAGCAGGCCTTATAGAATAGAAAATTTAGAGGCCAGCAGCCAGTCACAGGGTGAGAAAATTTTTTATTTATTTAACATTTGTTTAAAGGGAAGTCCAACTTGGAACAAGGCCAATTTTCAGCAGAGGCCAGGGGAGAAATGCTCCATATGCATGTCTTTGTAATGTGGGAGGAAACTGAAGTACCCAGAGAAAACTCACACGAATGCAGGGAAGACATGCAGAGTCAACACAGAAAGCACTCCAGCTGAGAATCAAACCAGAGAACCTCTAGCTGTGAGGCAACAATGCTACCACTGCACCACTGCACCATCCTAAAATGTCACAAAAATGCATACCACTGCCTGGAGACAGCACATATTAGCACGCCCATAGTGCTGTGAGGGGATATATTGACACACACACACACACACACACACACACACACACACACACACACAGCTGGAGGATGTGAGATTAGAACATCTATCTAACTAGTATTACACACTACAGCTCACAATACCTGTCATACGCACCACAGGTTATGTCTGCTGTATATGTTGATGCAGGCACATTATTTGTGGAGTACGCTAAGTGTCGTGTGTTAGACAGCATGTGTGGCCTGCAGAGTAAACCTGCTTGATGCTGTTATTGTATCTAGTGTCCCAATAGTGGGCTACCTGTTAATACCCCTGCTATGTGTGCACAGTTAACAGTATTGCCATGTCTGGCCAGTTGCAGTTTTGTAGGTGGACAATTGGTCAGTGACAATATGGCCTGTCCAAGTCATGCATTGCAACTATTGCACATTACACCACCTGCTCACCATTCTCTGTCTACAGGGTGACATTCCACAGGCACTGGGTTCTGGGGTGAGTGGATTATGTCCCTTTGCAGCCTCGGTATGACAACTGTTGTGATGTGTAGGCGCAGATAACCCCAACACTCTACATGAAGTTGGGACAGTCATACATCCACTCACACATGTACACACAAACACACACACACACACACACACATATATATATATATATATATATATATATATATAATAAGGATGTCATCTTAACTGTTGCTGTGTGTGCACATTATGTAACTGTGGTATGTAGATATATGTGGGCAGTCTATATCAGTCTACACATGTATTTAGCTATATATATATATATATATATATATATATATATATATATATATATATAAATCTTTGTTATCATATACGCATATATGTGCCACATACTGATAATTAGGGTAATCATCTGTGAGGGAGATAGGGAGAGACAGATACGTATACATAGCTGTCTGTATGCACAGACATATTTCCACATAGTGGTTCTTTGCACAGATGAGGCAACATACATGAGCTCAAGTTAGCTAAGTGTAGGAGCATGCCCAGTGTGACTGCCAGTAATTACAAGGTGACTCTAGGCCAGACCTACCTGTACTCCAGTCTGGGATTTTGTGTGCTGCAGTCAATTGGCTGTTGGACCTGTTTGCACAGTCCTGCACCTCCCTGATAATTTATCCAGGCATTCCCCAGATCTTTGCTGAACACAATATGTGACCCATACCAATCAACTGTACAGATTGTAATAGAATGTGTAGAGTATTGTGTCATATTTTTGGTACATTTTACATATTATTCTGATTTTCTGGCACACGAGGGGCAAAACATTATAGATTTAACTTAGGAAATGATGAGAAACATTAGAGTTACTGACTCCATACACATCAGGAAATTCATGCTAATGCAAGACCTGTTATTCTATCAACTTTCCACATTTGTCTGACCAGTAGTTAACATTTCTCCTTATATTTTGGCCTTTGTCCCACTATTTTTCATGGCTTTGTCCAGATTCCCTGCTCTAAGAGGTTGAGAGGTATGATGTAACTGGGGTACATGATGCAACACCACACACAGGTTGACACTCTTCATACCTCTCACTGTACATGATTTGCAGAATTCCCAGCATTCTACCCCATATGTCTGCTCTGTTCCTCATACAGTTGTGTTTTTCCAATAATATACAGTAACATGCAATCCACTGAATTGATGTCAGTATTGACACAGTTATGTGATGGCCTTTACATACTGCAGCTAATATGATCTGTTGCAACCTGCTGTTATACTAGCCACCTTCTAGGTTACTCAGAGCATGTAGGTTTGGACCTCTGTCCCCCTATTTTCTCCACCTTTTTCCATTTCCTTGCAGTAACAGATTACAGTGTTAATACAGTCTGTGAAACTTCTACCAAACAAGTAACTCACATGCAAAAGTTGTAGGTGTGGCCTGCTTCGAACCATCAACACCATCAACCATGCTAATTTCCTTAGCCCAGTAAGCCACACCAGCCTCCAAAAAGTGAGGTTTAATTCCTCACACTATCAACAGCATACAGACATACACAGTGAACCCTGCTGTGTCCCCTGTGTTTTGTGGAAAATACAATGTGTGGCCAGATTCTTTGTGACAGCCCTGGAATTGTGTGGTCTGCTGATATATCCTTGCAAACACACTATTACTGCAGTTTTATGGGAACACAGATGTGTTTGGCTAGGGCACTCTGGCATTGACAGTCATGTTTCTGTCCTATGACCTCACTGTTTGGCATTTCCCTTGCATAATGCAGTGGGGTTTCCAGCCATTTGGCCTAATGCATATTATGGGTCACCCAGTACTGGACAGAGTACTTGTTGTCCCAAGTAGCTGGTAGTTCTCTACAAGTAGCCCAGTAGCCCACTCTATTCCCTTGCATACATGCAGCAGGTCCATACAAATGCTACCATAGTCTAGTACTCTGTGCATTTGTTTTGTAGGATAGTGACTTACCTTGTGAATGCAGTGGTTCAGAGACCTGTGTTTCAAGGCTGATTCTGTCTGACGCACGCAGTACACAGCCAATATATGGTTATGTACAGGTTGTGTGCTCTAGCTGGCATCCTTTTTACTATGTATGTGAGTTGGAATGAGGTGTCAGTCCCTAGGACCCTAGGTTGTCAGTGCATGTGCTATGCGTTGTCTCTTGGCCAATGCCAAGGCATACTGGGCACACCTACGTCTGGCTACAAGGACAGCCTCAGGGGGTTCCTGCTGCAAGTCCCCCTGTGGGTGGGGCTGTGGGGACCTAGCTAATGGTAGGGGGCTGTGTATTCCTTCCCTCTGATGATCCTGCCACAGCTGTTTCCACAGGATCATATTGTGTACCATGGCACATACTGTGAACATCTGTGCACATGTGGCTGAAGAGTATTGCAGGGCTCCACCAGATATATCTAGGCACTGGAACCATGACTTGAGCAGCCCAAACACATGCTCTATGATATTCCTAGTTTGTGCGTGTGCCTCATTATGGCATTCTTTGGTGGGTGGGTGTGCATTTCAAACGGGTGTCGTCATCCATGGTTCCAATGCATAGCCAGCAAACCCCAGTAGATAGCCATACAGGATGTCCCCCCGGCAAACATCTGGTACAGATGTGATGCATGCCAGATATGGGAGTCATGATAACTGCCAGGGCTGCCAGCACACACATTCATGATAATGCCCTGTGCATTGTACATGACATGGCAGTTGATGGAGTGATACCCCTTGTGGCTGATGTAGAATCTACCCTCCTCACCGGGCGATGCTTTGATGTGTATATGAGTGCAATCTATGGCACCCAGTAGAAGATTCACATACTGCTAGACCTCTCCTCAGGGGTGTGTCATAAATAAATGTGCTCACTGGTATTTGTTAGCATGGCAGACAGGAACTGGCATAGTACCCTGGATGCTGATGCCTGTGAGAACCGCCCCCCCCACCATGTCCCCAGTTGTTTTTTGGAAAGTACCTGTAGCTAGTGTCCTAAAGGCTATACATATCTTTGTTTCCACTGGGATGGGTTCCCCCCTGTTGGCTCTGGGTCTGAGTTGAGGGCGGCAGAGCTCGGTGAATTCTTGTAGTATGTCCCTATCCACCCTGTAGCACTCTACAATCTCCAGCTCATGAAGCTCCTGGAAAGTTACCCTGGGCCTGAACACTCTTCTCCTTCTCAATCTAGGCCTATTGTCAGCAGCAGCATCAAAACTGACCTCAGCATCTAGCACATACAGATGTAACAGAGCTGCAGCAGCCGCTAACATTGCTTTGGTTAAACATCCTGTGTTTGTACTCCACTGCTGCAGAGTATGGGAGTGAAATCAGATTGTAGGGTGTATGCAACTTTTCTAGTACTCTGCTGTAGGTGCAGCCTGTGTGATTGGCTACCTATAATGCACTCCACCTGCCAAGTACATCATTATCAGTGTTTTAATGTCCCAGTTTAAGTGATACAGGGGTCATCAGTAATTTATATATGACTGGCTTTCCCAGGCAATTTTGTATTTTTTAAACAGCCTTCTCTGCTAAGCACTGCAGCATGGTGCTCAAACCCACACTGCAGATATAAACAATGCTCAGCATTCAATGGCTACACCTCCATAAATGGCATGCTCAGCACAGTTGTGCACCATGCAAACACACTCCAACTAGCTAAAACACGTGCCCCAAAGGTAAACAAAGCTTAGCAGTCACTGGACACCCCCCCCTGCTCAGCTGAGTGGTGCAGCACACAAATAGATGCTGCTGAGCTCCCATGTGCTTAAAGAAATACGACACACACCTCTTTTGATGTCAGCTATCTCTTCTGTAGACACCAACATGTTTCTGGGACTACACGGTTGTGATCTGCGGGCACGGATACCCATTATTGCTATTCAGTAACCCCAGCTCATTTGCATACAGTTCTATGCACACAATCAGGAAACTACACTGTTCCAGAAACTGCCTCCTTAGCAACCACAGAAATCTACCATTGTATATACTCCATGCAAGGCTCCATAATGCATTATTGTCACATATTTTTTTTTTTTGTTTTTACACTTTTAAATGTTTTCTTTTTGTATAATGGCAGGTTTAGGCACTGCTTGCTACTCAAAATAATATGAGTATAAAATATATTTTACATTATTTTACATTACTTTTTGAACACACAGGGCATAGATTTGCACATATCTATGTCTGCAATTCTATTTCTGTCCTTCTACCTGGGCTTTTACAGCCCCTGTTCTCTTTTTTATCTCATGTACATGGAATTTTTCCATGTACAATTTGGACACCAACATGGGGTCAACAGTAATGCCCATCTGCTTACTGGATCACTCCAACACCCTCATTTGCATGCAATTCACCTGCTTATGAGGTGATTTGCATGCCACAGACATTTCCATGTTCGCATACTTGTGCACGCCCCTCAGCTCCATTTACTGGATCACACAGCTGCTTACTTCCTTGTAAGCTCTGTGCCACTATGCCTGCATAGAAAATTAATCCATCTAGGCTTTATTGGCTTCTCCCTAATGTTAATGCTGAGTTAAATGAAAATATTAAATTGTGGGATTATAAAATATTCTAAAAGCTAACAAGGTACCAAAATATTGTGCCACAATACAAAAAATACATAGATACATTGTAATAGGAGCTAAACTATTAATTGCATTAGTAAATTTAATTTCATTCTAATGAAAATAACTCCCCCATGGAAATATAATTTATCTTCAGTAACTCTAAAACATATAGGATTCATATAGAGTGTATCATTAATAAATGTGGATAAAAATTCACAAATGTATTAAATGAATTGAAACAATTAATGTCCAATTTATTTCATTATAAATGGACAGTTTTTATGCTAAAAAATGCTATATGGATAATGGACTTTGCAAAACAAATTAAAAAATAACAACTATGTTTAGATAAAAAGCTTATAAGCCATGTGGCTGGCGATATTTATTTGAAGTCTTAGCAGTACTAAAATTATTCTGCATTTATACTAGTATATTAATATTTTATACAAATAGTCAGTAATGTAAGGTAAAATAGGCAACTAAGTTATCTGTTATCTCTATAATTACTTGCAACAGAAACATGATAAAATCCATAAAGATCATATAGGGTTTTAAGGTGTGTAATGATAAAGAAGAAGAAAAAAAAACACCTGCGTTTAGAGCTATTTGTAACAATTTTACCCCAACTGGAAGATTCTCATTATCACTCGTTCATTAAAATCACATTGGTGTCAAGCTTTAAATGTAATAATAAAAAATAGTGCACTACCAATAAATGCTAGCATTAAAGACTTAGCAAAACTTTAACTGGAATCATACTGACATTATCTTGGTGTAATTTTAAAAACATATTTCAGATGAAAAATTTACAAAAATATGATAACATTTAAAATCATATATATCAAGTAATTACAATAGTAGAATCAATTTTCTTTTCAATTGAGAAAAAAGTTATGAATTATAAAAATTATTTTACTACCAAAATTATTCTATATAATGCCAAGTGGTCCTGTTGGGTTGGTCAACAGGGAGTTTGGTTGACATCTGTTTAATCGACTGCATTTGGCTGACTATTCAGATAGTCAACAGGTGTGCAAGCTCAACAACCCTGAGGTAAGGGAATATTCCTGTTCGCTGGGGATTGTGTGATCTTGCAGTTTGTATATATATAATTATTGTGGGGGGGTGACACAGCCCCCCCATATGGGTTGATGTTGTTTATGTTTTTTTAAGTAATATTTCCATGCGTACTAGGCAGTCACTGTTTTCACTTTTGACATAGAGTAATTTACCATCAGGATGTCAACATTCATATTAGGTGACCAACCAAAGGAAAATCAATACCAAGTGCTTCATTAATACTCAGAAAAAAATTATAATTTTAAACTAGGACTTTTTTAAATATTATGCCATCCAGATGAAATTACGATTTCTTTACATTGTTATAGAAGAAATCCAAATAAAGGAAATACACAGATCTTTAATTAAAATAATATTTTTTGTATGGCACCTGCTTGTTCTGATTTATTGAAAAATAAAATGTTTAGTAACAACCAGAGGAATAACTGCAGCCTTCCTTTTGTTGCAATCCAGGTTACCCTTCATTTTCATAAGTATGATGAATAGGACATTAAACCAGTTTAAGCAACATGTACTAAAAATTACAGCAATAAAATAATGAATGCTTATGACTACTAGAAATGCAAAATAGTACATGGTTGATGCTACAATTACAAAATTATGCAGGGTTTATGCAAATCATACATCAAAACATGCAAAATGATTTGAAAAAGTAGATCTTAAGTTGTATAAAAATACATTATTATTACTATATGAACTAAAAAAGACTATTGTTTAAGCCACAACCAATGGCATTATTTATAACTAAATATAGTGATCGGAAGCACTCCAAAATAACCAAAAAACAAAGAACAAGAGTGCTGGCAGTGAAGAGAGATAAAAAATGAACTTGCCACAATTGAAAGATGAATATTTTATTCCAACCGACAATACACAGAAAACCACATAAACGCTTTGTATTCCACCTTTCGTTTTCATCACACATTCATTGGACTTCATCAGATGCCATGTCTAAATTCTTTAATTGTATATATACTGCCTTTAAAAACATTGAACCAATAAAATTCCTTCATTTTATCCAAATGGACAAATGAACATGCATTTAGGCTCATGAGTATTAACCATATATTCTTCAGTTTCCACTCATAAATTTTATCATTATTAAAATCCATCAATTAAACTCTTTATTAAATATAAATCATGTAAGTTCTTCTCAATAAATACTTTACATTAATTATCATACCAAAATAAAACCTTTATAAATTTAAAATATTTATAAAATATAGGAGAATCAATGTTTTTTAAGGGAATGTTTGTTTATTCGTTTTAAAACCTACGTTTTCTTAGGAAACAGTGCCATCTTTTGCCATACAGAAATATTACATGTATTTTGTCTTTCTTCACAATTTGGCTGACCTTAATTTTAAAAGTGGTAGTATGGACAAATAGTCGTTTAGCCCTGGGGTTTTACCTGATTCCAAAGTTACTTGCCACCATAATTCCTTATATTCTATTTTTTCTTCCCATGGGTCACCTCTAATGTCATTTTTGATTTGTTCCAGAACCAAAAAGAAGAATTTATAACCTTCACACACTTTAGAATGTTTGAATAGTGCATTAGTTTCTTTTCCCTTAGATATATCATAAATATGTTCATATATTCTTCTCTTTAAGGTTCTCTCTGTTTTGCCCACATAGAAGGAATTACATTTGTGACAAATAGCAAGGTATACCAACCCCTTGGACTCACAATTATAATGCCCTTTACTTGTTATCCATCTTTTTCTACTTTCTAAAAAAGACCTCACCCTTGTTTATAATGTATTCACATTGATTGCACCGTCCACATTTGCAGGTGCCTAGTTTCTTTCTATTTTCTCTACCCAGATTTCTTTTGTTGTTTTTATTCTTATTTTTTAAAATATCCTTTAAACTACTTGAGTTTTTATAAACCACTTTAGATGTTACCCTAGGTATACCCTCCAAATCTGTGAAAGACAAATCTATCACATTCTTTCTGAAAAATTACTTTTGTGTTGTAATTTATTGCGTTGTATTCCAGAACAAGTGCCTGTTGGTAATCAACAGCGTTATTCATAGCCTTATTTTCAAGTTCATTATTTTCATTAGTTTTTGTAACCCCCTTAATTGGCTTGAATTTGTTGACCCTACCATTTTCCACCTCAGACCTAATATTTTTAACAAAATCCCTAGGGTACCCCCTTTCCAGGAACATTTTCTCCAACAAATTACACTCATTAACAAAGTCACTATCCATACTGGTCATGCAGGACCCCCTAACAAATTGTCCTTTCACTATGTTCCTCTTACAATGTGCAGGATGTGCACTACTATCGTGAAGGAAGGAATTACAAAAAGTAGCTTTCCTATGGATCCTAGTTTCTAATATATTATTAACTTTGTATATCTCTAGGTCCAAGTAATGTAGCATTTCATACGACTTTTTGTAAGTGAATTTGAGGAAATCTGTAGTCTTACCAATATATTCCATGAATTCCTCAAATTTCTGACTACTCCCTGTCCAAAAAATAACTATATCGTCTAAGAATCTACGATATAGGGTCCAACAAGAACTAAAGTTTGAATTCAGGACGTATGTTTCCTCCCACTTAGCCAAAACTAAGTTTGCAAAGGTAGGAGCACAGGCCGCACCCATGGCCACCCCTTGAATTTGTCGTAAAAATTCCCCATTAAACACCAGGAAATTATTTTTTAGGACCATTTCCATAGATCCTGTGCTTGCTACTTTTTCTCTGTGGGTTAAAGATTTATCCTGGAAAACAATGTCCTCAAACATTTTCATTCCTGTCACATAAGGTATGGAGGAGAATAGGTCAACCATGTCTATAGTAACAAACAATAAATTCTCAGAATATAAATCTGAAGTAATTTCTCCTATTAAATCCCAAGAATCCTTAAGTATAACTTTATTGTTGACCCAAATATGCTTTGTTTTAGTATCTACATATTTTGCTAGAGGCAAAGTTTTCGAACCATCAGCCGACACTATCGGTCTAAGTGGGGGGTCCTCAGCATTTTTATGGATCTTGGGGATTCCAAAAATAATAGGGATGTTTGGTTGTTCAACCTTCAGATATATAAACATTTTTTTGTCAATAGTGCCCTCATGGAGCATATCTTCTAGTTCCATATCTATCCTATTGTAGGCCAAATTGACCTCATTCTTGGAAACACAGGTGTATTTAATTTCATCCCTAAGTATCTGGTTCATTTTCCCCTCATACTGTATAATATCCATAATTACAATCCCCCCACCCTTAAATGGTTTCATTATTCTGACATTGAAGTTGGATTTCAATTCATCCAAGATTTCATTTTCTTCCTTACTGAGGTCCGTCTTATATCTAATTTTGCTTTGTGAGTCCCTGATTTCTTTTTCCAAAATCTCTTCCAAATGTTTTAGTTGTAAATACATTGGGGGTTTAAAAATAGTTTTCCTTACTAAAGCTTGATTATTGTTAATTGTATTTTTTGTATTATTTTTTGAAAATAACATTTCTAAATTTATTTTCCTTAAAAACAATTTAATATCCAATAATGTTCTTGTGAGGTCTCCTTTGACATAAGGGATGAATTTGAGTCCCTTGCCCAAAAGGTTGAAGTGTTCCTTAACAAGAGGGGGCTAAAATGAAGGAATTTTATTGGTTCAATGTTTTTAAAGGCAGTATATATACAATTAAAGAATTTAGACATGGCATCTGATGAAGTCCAATGAATGTGTGACAAAAACGCAAGGTGGAATACGAAGCATTTATGTGGTTTCCTGTGTATTGTCAGTTGTAATAAAATATTCATCTTTCAATTGTGGCAAGTTCATTTTTTATCTCTCTACACTGCCAGCACTCTTGTTCTATTGTTTATAACTAAGAATTTTTGTAGGAAATCCAGTTCAAAAACTGACTATAGAGATTCAGCAGCATCAGTCGCTTAATTAATAAGAGTACATTTATTTCTAACTCATATTTATCCATTTATACAAAGTAATATCCCAAACAAAAATATTATCACAAATAAAGACTGGAGTTATATGATTCAAAACTATAGATTTGTAAGTGAGTACTAGTTAATCAGTCTCCAGATCATTACAAGCCTAGCCAACACCCTCTTTTCAAATGTTTCCTCCATCCTTAATGGGGCAAGATAAGCTAGATCAGGTGGCAATTTGATGCTGCTCTTCCAATTATCTAGTTTTTTTTTTAAACAGCCTTCCCTGCTAAGCACTGCAGCATGGTGCTAAAACCCACACCGCAGATATAAACAATGCTCAGCATTCAATGGACACCCCCCCCCCGCATAGATGGGCATGCTCAACACAGCTGCGCACCATGAAAACATGCTCCAACTAGCTAAAACACATGCCCCAGAGGTAAACAAAGCTACTCTGCCTGAACTATAGTGGAAGTTTGCGACAGAGATGAGGGATATGCTGCGATATGAATCCATCATGCTGACATGTCTTAATTTATCTTGATGATGAATGCTTAGTTCCTCTAACTGGATATTTTAGGTACCATTTGTTCTGTAAAGGAATAGGAGGTCAAAGGGCATTGGATTTTTGTGACTTAAAAGGTAGACATGAATCTCTATGGAAGAGTATATAAGAGACTGAGAAGAGAGAGAGCACTGCAAATTTGTCTGATAACTAAGGTTTTTGAGTCCATTGATCATTTTGGTTAGAAATCTCTGAGGTCTCTCAAGCTGTGGAATATGTTAAGACAAATAAATGATAAAAGGTGCATTATATTTAATAATATACAAGTGAAATGGAATTAAGATTTAAGTGAATATAGTTGAGATGCCTTTGAATAACAGATGAGCCAAATAGAAGGCTTACCAAACTACTGTGGAGATATGATGGTCAAATGATAAGGAATTATTAACAAGTGCAGCTAGATCCCTTATAACAATATTTAATTGGATGGATATGTCACCTATATGGTACATGAAAATGTTTTTGTTTACCAAAATGAACTATATTACAACTTTTCACATTTAGAGTCCAATGTCCTTGTGTCAGTTGTTAATATGATCTAGCCTATTTTGGAACACAGTTTAAAGTTCGTTAGAATATAAATAAAAATGCTGGTTACTGCCACAGCACGCTTGCTTATAAACAGATAAATAAATAGGCAAATAACTCAGGCAAGCGTCGACAGAGTGAGAAATAACATCCAATGTGTAGAAAATCCAAGCAATCCAGTCTTCTGAAACAGATAAATCAGTTTATTGCACAGATGAACCACGATAAGCGCTTTCACTAACTAGTAGCTTCTTCAGATCACAAACAAGAGGCACAATAGCCATGTGCTTTAAATATCTGCATGTTAATTAATCAACCAACTTTTAAAGCAGAAGCGCCATAAAACAAAACTTGAAAACTAAATATATAAACATAATATCATTGACATCTAAAATAGACAATAGTGTATACATATTCTATTGAAAATTAAAAATTTAAAAATAACTTCATTCCATAAAGAATGTATAAACATATTATAAGCAGCATACTATCAAGTATAAAGGTATATGCAGCCTAATACATAAATGCATGTGATAGTCATATTAAATAAAACCTTAATACATGCAAGTAGTAATGCAAGGCAACTTATAAACTAAGCAAGGTAGATACCATCAGAAACATGATAACTAACAATAAAAAATAGTCATATACAGATCGAGGGAACTATTATCAAACAAAGTGATACTTGTTATAGTAAAGTCAGTACATGAATGTATATCTGCATCTGTATAAAAATGTATATAAGTGTAGTGTCTAAGTAAATATATATATCTAGATATAAAATATGAGTGCATATGTACAAGAATAGATAAATTAATAAATAAATAAATAAAATAGAAGAATAAATTATCTAGAAGTATAGAGCTAAAAACCTTAACGAAACTGCAATGTGAAATAACTAGGTTACCCAGAAAAAATGTATATGTGCAAGTATCAAAATACATTAAAATCTAAAATCTAAAAAATATCAGAACTTAGTATGCCTACGCTTCTTTAAATGTGGTCTGATAGATGCCCTTTCATTTAAACCATGGCCTCTATCAGCTCTCAGCAAAATTATCCACCTACTTTCTCTGTATTCAGTATGATTCATAATATCACCACCTCTTACATTAGCATTCATTTTCTCCAGCACCCTAAACATAAACTTGTGTTCAGGACTTGTTTGTGTCACATGCTTGGCTAGTGCATTCTGCAAATTACCTTTCCTTATATTATAACAGTGTTCCCTTATTCTATCTCTTAGTATCCTGTTCGTTTTACCAACATAGAAACATGAACACAGTTCACATACAGCAAGATATATGACATCAGGTGTCATACAGTTGGCATTAACTCGGGTGTATATTTCCCTCTGTGTATCCGGATGTACAAATACTATACTAGAATCTATTAAGGAACAAAAATTGCATTGTCCACAAGGTGTTGTACCATAACTAAAGCTCGGGTGTATACCCTTGTTTGGTGGATAACAAAGCAGTCTTTTAAGATTCTTCTTATTCCTGTAGGTAAAAGATGGGAAATCACCTACAATCTTTGTCAGTATGTCATCAGTATGTAGTATGTTCCAATTTTTGGAGATAATCTCTCTGATTTGTTTATTATCTGCTGTATATGAAGTCAGAAACCTAACTTTTGCATTAGTGACTTCTTTGACATTATTCATTACTAAAGGCTTGGGCCCAAAATATTGGGTACCTAGTGTTGAACGTAAACTTAAAGCATTATCAAATTGTAAATCTACCTCCGTAGAATTATAGCCCCTCTCAGCAAACTTCTCTCCTAAATCATATAAGTCTGCCATAAAGCCTTTGTCATTGGAATTCAATCTAGACATTCGTAGGGTCTGTCCTTTCACTATGTTACTGAAAACATACTTAGGGTGCATACTAGTTCTGAATAATAAAGTATTCCTATAACAGGGTTTCCTAAAAATTCCAGTATTAAACATTCCACATTCAAGTTTTTTGATATATAGGTCTAAAAATTCTATTTTCAATAATGAGTATTTCATTGTAAATTTCAGACATGGTGTAATATTATTCAAGACCATATTGAAACTAAGCAGTTCTTCTGTATTACCATCCCATAAAATAAACACGTCATCCACAAAACGTCTATAGAATCTTACATGTTTCTTAAACATATATTCTTTAAATAGAAGCTGTTCTTCCCAGTAGGCTAGGAACATGTTGGCATAGCTATTGGCACAAGGAGTGCCCATAGCTACGCCATCTAATTGCTGATAAATATTATCAGTGAACATAAACACATTATTTTCCAGCACTAGCTCAAGGAAGTGTACCAATAATTCAATTAAAACATTACCATAGGTACTATGTTCTGTAAGATAATTACTAACATAAGTTAGACCAAGGTCATTGGGGATGACTGTGAACAATGATTGTATGTCAAAAGTTACTAAAATCAGATTGTGGATGGTATCCATTTGATTATTAAAATAGTACAAATCTGTTAGAAACTGTTTAGAATCACATAATACAAATTCATTATTATTTAAAATACACCTTAAATGTTTCTCAATAAAAACTGACAAGTGCTCCGTAACCCATCCTTGCCCTGAGACTATTGGTCTCATGGGTGGCTTAGTAATACTTTTGTGTATTTTGGGTATTCCATGTATAACTGGGATGGTAGGCATCTTAATATATAAATAATTAAACTAATTTCTATTTATTAAGTTACTTCTATAAATATCAGTTAAAATACTATGTACATACGCACACATTTCATAAACCTTAGTAAAATCAATTCTTGTATAAAACACATCACTTAGCATAGTGTACATTTCATTTTGGTAATCTATGGTATCAAGTACCACAACACCAGAGCCTTTATCTGCTGGCCTAATAGTTATATTTAAATCATTTCTTAAGTTATAGAGGCTCCTTCTCTCCTGGTATGACAGATTATTGTTAAAATTATTCGATCTCTTTTTATGAAAATACTTATAAATCTCATCTTCTGTAGTACGTAAATATGCTTCAATTAATGGATGATTGACTGGTGTATAATCGCTTAGATTCTTAAACATAAATCTATCATTGCTAGTAGTTGACTCACTATCAATCTCATTAATAGAAGTGCCATTATAAATGTACTTGAGCATAACATTTCTGCAAAACATTCTAACATCTATGATGGTTTCATCTAGCATACTATTGCTATAAGGGATGAAACTTAGTCCTTTGACTAATAAGTTAATGTCATGCTGTGATAGCGGAACACTGGACAAGTTAAAAACTAAATTTTGTTGTGGTTTGTCCACATTTTCTTTAGCGTTGTGTTGGTGAGTGACTCCCCTGAAAACTTCCTTTTTTGTCGCCCTCGACTGTTCGAGCGTGTTCTGCTTAAATTCTTCTCCTGGCGTATAGCTAAAGGGAAGGAAAGATTTAAAGCTGCTCCTTTATTAAATTCATTTGTTTTAGATCTAACAACCTGCTCTTGACCATTCAGCAATCTATTCTTAACTACATTCACAGTAGGATATAAATTTGCATTTTCATTCATACTGTTATGCGTTATGTGTATAACATCTATAGAGTCATTGTTAGTTGCTATTTCTTCATTACTAGCAGCTAAGTTAGTAGAAGGACAAATGTCAACAGATATAGTATTGGAATCAGCATGTTCATTGGCAATGGTTGGGGCCTCTCCTGCAACTTCTGATACATTAGTAACAGCTGCAGGAGATACAGCCACTTTACCAGTGCTCTGTAGAGTCTTATGCTGTTGGAAAGGTAAAGTGCCTTGCTTGATAGCAGATGCAGGCATACGTTCTGGGACACGCCTTTCCCAGACAAAAACTTACCATGTTTTAAAATCTCGTATATCTCTTGAGACTTTGCTTTGTTTCTGCTGAAATAATTTACGCTCATAGGCAGATACAGAGTCCAGTATATTATCAAACAAATCATGTATAGCCAACTCTGTATAGTCTTTAAACAACTGTTGCTGTAAATCATTGATTTTACTGGTTAAAGCTTGTTCTTCGGGTTTGAAAAAATCAATCAACAGTTGTAAATATTTACGGCTAGTCTCAATGTTTATCTGCTGCCATAATGACAGCAGTTCTGGGTACTCATTGCCTTGACTAGGCATAGAGAACACCCTAAGCCCACGTGGTATAATGGCATTATCTAAACAGAATTGAAAATGCTGCCTTTGCAATTGTAAGCGTTTCAGTTTATAAAAATGTTTCTCTATGTCATTAAGTATTAAATTAGCTCTCTGAAAATCCACATCACGCTCACCCATATTAGCTGGTAGTTGTTCAGTTGTTAGCGACCATAATGTAGTAAGAGTCCCTTCAAGGTGCTGTTTAAACTTGGCTTCCATCGCTGCCTTGCCCCGGTGTTCACTTTTGGGCTTATAGGGAAGCTCAATATCCGCCATAACTTTAGTAGAATGTCCAGTAGCTAAAAGCTCACTCGTAGTCTCGTAACCAACGTAAAAGATGTATAAACAACATTAGAATATAAATAAAAATGCTGGTTACTGCCACAGCATGCTTGCTTATAAACAGATAAATAAATAGGTAAATAACTCAGGCAAGCGTCGACAGAGTGAGAAATAACATCCAATGTGTAGAAAATCCAAGCAATCCAGTCTTCTGAAACAGATAAATCAGTTTATTGCACAGATGAACCACGATAAGCGCTTTCACTAACTAGTAGCTTCTTCAGATCACAAACAAGAGGTACAATAGCCATGTGCTTTAAATATCTGCATGTTAATTAATCAACCAACTTTTAAAGCAGAAGCGCCATAAAACAAAACTTGAAAACTAAATATATAAACATAATATTTATTAATTTATCTATTCTTGTACATATGCACTCATATTTTATATCTAGATATATATATTTACTTAGACACTACACTTATATACATTTTTTATACAGATGCAGATATACATTCATGTACTAACTTTACTATAACAAGTATCACTTTGTTTGATAATAGTTCCCTCGATCTGTATACGACTATTTTTTATTGTTAGTTATCATGTTTCTGATGGTATCTACCTTGCTTAGTTTATAAGTTGCCTTGCATTACTACTTGCATGTATTAAGGTTTTATTTAATATGACTATCACATGCATTTATGTATTAGGCTGCATATACCTTTATACTTGATAGTATGCTGCTTATAATATGTTTTTACATTCTTTATGGAATGAAGTTATTTTTAAATTTTAATTTTCAATAGAATATGTATACACTATTGTCTATTTTAGATGTCAATGATATTATGTTTATATATTTAGTTTTCAAGTTTTGTTTTATGGCGCTTCTGCTTTAAAAGTTGGTTGATTAATTAACATGCAGATATTTAAAGCACATGGCTATTGTGCCTCTTGTTTGTGATCTGAAGAAGCTACTAGTTAGTGAAAGCGCTTATCGTGGTTCATCTGTGCAATAAACTGATTTATCTGTTTCATAAGACTGGATTGCTTGGATTTTCTACACATTGGATGTTATTTCTCACTCTGTCGACGCTTGCCTGAGTTATTTACCTATTTATTTAACAGTTTAAAGTCATCTGCAAACTTGAATAACCATAAGCCAGAAGTGCTGGCCTGAAGGTTTAGAAATATATGTCAAACAGGAAAAGTTAAGTACTGTGGTACATCACTGGTAAATTTTGTTTTCAGAATTGACACCTGTGACTGTAACATATGGGTTCTGTTAGACATCTAGTTAGCTGTCTACCACACAACAGAAGGATTTACATTCAGATTTACAAGTTTGCTAAAATATGTCTGCATGAAGAATAGTGTTAAAGGCCTTGGCAAGGTCCAGATATGCTGTATGTACTGTAAATAACTGCTGTTGACTGACTTTTTCAAAGAAATTACTGATGTTATTTAGATAGGACATTTCTCGGACAAAACTAAATTGATGAGTGTCCAGGGTTATGAAGTTTCCAATGACCAAATTGTTGAGTTCTGAGGTAATATGCTCCATAGTTTTACATATGAGGCTAATGAGACTAACAGGTCTATAGTTACCTGGGTCCATGGTTGGACCGTCCATATGTAATGGCAATAAAATGTCTGTTTTCCAGACTTCAGGAATGTACCTATACTCTTGATGGAAACAAAAAAATGATATCAAAAGCATCAAATTGCACATCTTCTTCATTTTGGAAAGTATTTGCATGCAAATCCTTACATAACATATTTATAACACAGAGAGTGTGACATTTTGGATTGATGTTTACTGCATACTGTGATGTTTGATATTTTAAAGACATATTTAAAGAATAACCAAAAAAACTGACAGGCAAAATAAATAAATATACAATGTTGTATACAAAATCTAAAAAGACTTCTCTATAAAGACTGTGAACTTAAACACCTGTATGATCATATCACGTTACTCATGAACTAGGTGATAAATTATTAAAGAAAAACAGTGGCTGCTATAAAGCAGAACACTGTTAAAAGTGTTGGTTCCTAAACTTGTCAAGTAACATTTCATGCTGCCCTACCAGATGAAAAAGGTCAGAATTAGCCAGAATTTAGAATGTTAAACATTAGTTTAACTGTCACTTAAGAATTTACATACAATGTAATAACTTCTAAATTTCAGAAAAAATTATATGCATCCCTTTTAACCACATCAATCTATGGCTATGCTAATTGCATGAAAACTACACCATTATAGTCTGGATCCCAGGATTTGCTGGTTTCAGGACTTTATTTTCTGTGTTCAGAGCTATCCAGACCTTGCTGTGGTAGAGGGAAGTCCCACTGCTTACCAGCGGGAGTGGTGAGCATTGTACTGTCTATCTAACAGGTGAGCATTGTACTGCCTATCTAACACTAGAGGAGTGGTTTCCAGCACTGAAATTGTAATTTTATTAGCCATTTTGAGCTGATTTCTATCCCTTTCAACTTTCTGGCTTAAAAACACGTTTGTGCGTTTTTTGGATCATGCAGCACCACAGGGCCATGGTTAAAGTACTCCGGGTGCCAGAAAGTCTGCTCTTCAAATTTTCCCTTAGAACTAGCTGGTTTCTCAGTAGTAGCATTAAAATCTGAACCCCTCTGACTAGTACTTGCTCTAGAACCTGCTGGAAAGCACTAGGAAGCCTTAAACCGATACAACCAATCAGGTCTTCTTGTTAATAAGGAGAAATTAATCATAGGCACTAAACAGACTATAATTGCAAAGTACCTTGCAAAGGTAAGGGAAAACGGCTCTTGTACTTTACAAAAAAAGCACCTAGACATGCATGTCCAAGGGTCAGCTTCCAGTGATTTCTCCTGTCCACCTGGTGAATCTGGGCATACATAATGCAGCAACTGTCTCATGTACACAGATAACCCTCTCCTCCTACCACCTAACACTACAACCTGCGAGAGATGCACTTACATAGCCAAACTGGAAGCAAAGCTCTCTCCAGCCAACATTGTGCTAGACAGTGAAGAGGAGAAGGTTAACACCTGCACTACACCTCAAGCAACACATAGCCCTTCAAAACCCACACCATTAACACCCACACATAGCCACACTAAACCCACATATGCGGAGGCCCTTAACATTAACCTGCTCAAGCAACAAGGACCTCTGAAGCTGAAACACAAACACTAGGCACAACCAAAGTGACACATAGCTCACAACACCAGTGTGCCACCCAACAACAGCCCCTAAGGCAAGACAACGTACCCAACACTTTCGTCATAGGTGACTCTATAGTCAGACACATGATGTCCCACTCACCAGGCTGAACAAGGAGAAAATTACAGTCAGCTGCCTGTCGGGTCCCAGGATCTGCCACATAACGCGTGCACACAAGTCACTCCGCAACAAGTACAAATACGACTCTGTCATTGTCCATGTTAGAGTTAATGACTTGAGACGTAACTCCCTGGACTACATGAAAAGAGACATGGAAGAGCTCTTGGATCATGTGGACCAGGCAGGAATGACCTTAGCCCTAAGTAGCATCCTGCCTTCACCCAGAATGATACCACAGTATAAGGACAAAATGATTGACTTCAACAATTGGCTAAGCTTCTGGTGTCATTCAAAGGGGATCCAGTATCTGTCTGTCGGGGATGACATGATTGACAAACCACAATGCTTTGCCAGAGATGGTCTGCACCTGCTACCTCTGGGATACAGGTTCCTGTCTAAAGCTCTTGCCACCCCTATAGTGCCTTTTTTAGGCAAGGTTCAAAGGACAAAACCACCACCATAACAGATACAAGCATGCAAAATCTGAAGGTAATGCTACTCAATGCTAGAAGTCTAATGCACTCTCTCGAGGCACTCCTAAAAATGGAGAACATCAATATCTGTGCAGTAACTGAGACCTGGTTCAAGGCTCCAGAGAGCACCCCTGCAATACCAGGCTACAACTCTTACCACACTTTTCAGCCACCAAACCAAGACCGAAACACTAAAGGTGGAGGAATGTCCATATTCACCAAGGATATCCACATCTCCAGGCTAGTTGCCCAACACAATGCATCTGAAATTCTCCAGGTGCAACTAGGTAAGACTGTAATCCAAATTGTAGCTTGCTACAGATCCCCCACCACGCCCCAAGATTCTCACTACACCTTTCTAAACATACTGGAAATTATTAAGATACAACCAAACACCCTAATACTGGGTAATTTCAACTACCCTGCCATTAACTGGGAAAACTACTCAGGTTCCAACACCTTTTCCCAACGGTTCCTGGAATTCATAAATTCCAACGCCCTGGATCAACTAATTCATTGTCCCACCAGGGGCTCCAGTATCCTACACCTGGTCATTATCAACATGGGAGATAGATGCTCCACATCAGTGGTCACCCCCCTCATTGGTCAGGTCTGACCATAAGCTAATCACCCTTGACATCCACATCCCACTCCCACCCCCCAGTAAGTAAACCTCCATAAAACACTTCTCCAAAGCCAAATTCATGCTGCTCAAGTCAGAAGTGACAAACTTCATGACACCCATGCAGATGGGAGCTGAAAGTTAAACTGCTGAATCCTGCACTAAGGCATTGTACGAGCACATTCACTCATGCATGAATTGTGCCATCCCAAATAGAACCAAGACGGTTTCCTCCAAAAAAAGGAAGCCAATCTGGTGGTCCCCTGCCATAAACAAACTATACAACAGAAGAAAGAAATTGTTGCAGAAAAGAGGAAAATCCCAGGATGCAAAAAACTCCCTTACCAGCCTCAGTAAGAAGCTGAGATCCCTCATAAAATCCTTCAAAGGTAGTTACGAAAATAAAATTGCCAAAGATTCCAAAGACAACCACAAGGCATTCTATAGTTATGTCAAGTATCTAAATGGCAATGCTCAGATCTGCTCTGAGCTACAACAGAATGGCATTAAATATACTGATCCCAACTGGAAAGGCTGCAGAAATACCTCACTATCCTGGCAGATCAATTTAGTGCCAACTTCACCCCTCTCTCACCCACTAAAGGGCTCACCTCAATACCAAAAGATTGCTAAATTCCAGTAATCATAGCCACACAGATAGAAACCGCACTTTCCAAAGCTAAGAATACAGCATCCATGGGGAACAGATGACATCCCAGGCTGTGTACTACATGAACTACAAAATGAACTGTCACCTCACCTAAGTGTCATGTCAAATCATAGCCTCACCTCAGGTTTCGTGCCCACTGAGTGGTGCAGAGCTACAGTTATCCCACTCCACAAGGGGTGATCCACGTTGGATCCCAGGAACTACTGTCCCATCAGTCTGATGAGCCTAATCTGCAAGGTCATGGAACGCATTATCATGGAACTTATAAATAAAGACATTGGCAACCTTCAAACACTGGATCCCACACAGTTTGGGTTTGTGATGGGCCAATCTTGTCTCCTGAACCTGACTGACTTCTTTGAATCAAACTCAAGAGCTATGGATGAGGGTAAGGCGGTCCACACAGCCTATCTGTACCTCACCAAGGCCTTCAACAACATCCCCCACTTTGGAATCATAGATAAACTTACTAAGCTGGGCATAAATCCCTACATCACTTGATGGGTTGCCAACTGGCTTACTGACAGCACCCAGTCTGTAAAAGTATCCGACTCCAAATCCAGCTTCAGACAAGTGACAAGTGGAATATCTCAGGGTTCAGTCCTGGGACCGCTCTTGTTTGGCATCTACTTCTCTGAAGTACAGGCCAACACTAAGGGACTCTGGCTAACAAACTTTGCAGATGACTGTAAACTGAGAGCCATTACTGAATCCCCAAATTATATGGATATCCTACAAAAGGGCCTTACAGAAACAGATGCTTGGTGCCAGAGCCATGAGCTCAAGCTTAATGCCAAGAAATGTATAGTTATCTCCTTTGGAAAAAAGCATGTACCCATGAATTACCACATAGGTGGCAGTACACTAAACACCGAAAGTGTGATGAGAGACTTAGGGACACAGGTGGACAGTGGTCTCACATTCGATAATCACATTGACACAACAGTCAGGAAATCCTTCTATGTGGCACACCTCATCACTAGGGGCTTTTCATCCAGAAAAAAGGAGGTCATTGTCCTACTGTACTCATCTCTCGTTATACCCATTATAGAGTACAATGCCCCATTTGGTATGTATCTCACAAGACATCTGCAACAACTGGAAAGGCCGCAGAAATACCTCACTGAAAGAATCACAGGCCTAAAGCAGATGGCCTATGCTGACCATCTAAAAAAACTCCGGCTATACTCTGCGGCATATCATCTACTCAGAGGTGATATCTGCTTAACATACAAGGCCATATCAAACCCTGAGATGTTGGACATGCTCCATTTAAAAAAAATCCCAATCCCTCAAAGCCACACACTCCAGGGATCTAAACCTTGTCATCGCAATGAACAAAACATGCTGGAGGGATAGCTTCCTGACCCAGAGACTCCCCATACTCTGGAATAGACTGCCCATACATGTCAAGCAGAGTGCCTCCTTGGCCCTCTTCAAAAGGAAACTTGATGATTGGATGGCAGACAGGAAATTCACCCCGGGGATCACGTCAGTCGCCCTGCTAGACAGGGGTCCAGGGAAGTAAATATTGTGGGAAGAAATATCCAGGGAATTGTTATGGCTAGGCTTGTATAAGCCCTAGGGCCGAAAGCCTAGTACCAACCTATGAACCTGTTAGTGCTTACAATAAGTTTATACTCATCTTTGTTATATTTAGGCTTTAACAAACGTCAGACTTTTTTCTTTCTTCATTGGCTGTCAGTTGCATGCATCAGATCTTATCATAAACTCTTAGATCACTGAAGCTATTGCTGCATTAAGAAACTGGCTTGTCCCCTCATCCTTAGTGTGAGCTTACTAATTACCTTGGACTAGTAGTTGGCAGTAAATACACGGCTTGTAGAAAGAACAAGCTCAGGGCCTGAGTAATAGCTTTGTAGAAACAAGCTCCCCCTGTTATGATTTCATTTTCCAGTGGGACGGACAATGACAACTATAACGACATCATCACTATCTGACCACATGATCAGGCTGTACATTGTTGAACTAGTACGCAGTTGCAAATGGCAACTTAAAAAGGCAGCAGCTGAAACACTGTGCAAATGAAATAATATTTTTTTTACTAGGGATCAGCCTTCCCAGATCTTTGTGGAAGGGAGATCTCTTGATACATACCCTCAATTCCATATATTAACTGAGCCATTTGCACTTGGTGTTAGGGAAATACCACCCATATGCGAAAGTTGCTGGCTTTTGCCTTGTAAAAGGCTAATCCTCACATAAACAACATTACTCAGACAGCATTCGAAAATTGCTAGTTCAACAAAAACAGCTGCTCGCAAATGATCACATGTTTAGTTGCTTCATATTTCATCTCCCTGCTAAGCTCTTAATGACCATCACCTATTTACAGATGCAAGATAATGGTGTCATGGGCAGAAATCCAAATAATGCCTTAGTGACCCATTTAACACATGACGTCTTACTTCTTTCCATAGCATCTCACATGAACAGAAGAAATGTGATACTAGAAAAAGGAAAGCTGTATGATAATCTGCTTTAACTTATGTGATGTAGGCTACCCTGAGCTATTTTTGTGGACACTTCTAAGAAATGAAACCAGCAATTTCTGGCGTCTTCTCCAAGAGATATCTGCAAAGTCTTACAATATTCAACAATTTATACCACCCAGTAAACGTCCATATTCCCACTAATAATCTTTACACCAACCTAAGAATAAAAAAAAAGTCTTCCCACTTTTAGACACTTTGATTGAAGAATATTAACAGAAAGATAAACTGGTCAAAAAGATGTGCAAATACGAAAAAAAGTTATAGCTTGAGAAACTGGCAACAGAAGCAGAAACAGCAGCAGTGACTGGAAATTCCAGGGCATTATATCGTGTTGCCAAAGAACTTATGGACGAGAATAAACAGAGGCCACCTATTACATTAGCAAATGAAAAAACTGCAAAAACACAAGAACAATTAAAGAGATGGCAAGAACATTTTGAATCTGTGTTAAACTGCCCCACACCAGATGATCTAGATGACTTTGGCAATGATGGCCAAGTGTCAACAATGATTCCGGATGTGAACTCGGCAAACTTTAGTGAGATTAAAGTAAAGGAACTGAGAGCTAAACTAAAGAATGGAAAAGCTCCTGGACCAGACCAGATACAATCAGAGTTGCTAAAGTATGGTACGTCTTCAGTGGAATATTTCGCATGTCTCTTGAACAACATATGGACTCAAGAAAAGGTACCCAGTGAGTGGAAAAATGGCATCATCATCCCTTTACCAAAAAAGGGAGATCTTAGAGACTGCACGAATTGTTGTCAGCCCCAGGCAAAGTTTTTACTAGTGTATTACTGAATAGACTGAAAGGAGCAGTTGATGAAAGACTCAGATGGGAAGAAGCTGGATTTAGATCAGGTCGATCCTGCACTGACCAGATATTTGCACTCAGGCAAATTATAGAAAAAGTAACAACATGGAAGAAACCAGTCATTGTCAACTTTGTGGACTTCAAAAAAGCCTTTGACTGTATACATAGATCATCACTATGGTATATCTTGACAGAATGCAGGATTTTTCCAAAATTCTTTATACTCTTTAAGAGTCTGTATCAAGACAGTAAGTGCACAGTTTGGACGAATAATGAGTACAGTGATTGGTTTGCTATGGTCACTGGTGTACGATAGGGATATATACTGTCACCTATTATTCACAATAGTTACTGATTGGGTCATGCAGAAAGCATTACATGGAAACTCAGTGGGACTGGAATGGGTCGATGACAACAATCTATGTGACTTGGACTTTGCCGATGACATAGCTCTTATTGATACAACATGGAGTGGAATGCAGACAGTGACCACATCAGTGGAGAATCAAGGTGGGAAAGTAGGCCTCAAAATGAATCCTGACAAATGCAAAGTGTTGGTCAGTGAAGCATGGAATGACAACAGAGACATAACAGCTGCAGGATCAGTATTACATATGACAGAGAATGTCTGCTACCTGGGCAGTTTCATCTCTCATAACAGGTAACTGTGAGAAGGAAGCTCTGGTTAGACTTGGAAAAGCAAGTGCAGCATTCACTGGACTATCCAAAATCTGGAGATCAAAAAACATTGCACTGTCCACAAATGTGAAGCTATACCAAGCACTAGTGCTGTCTACACTCTTATATGGTGCTGAGCTATGGTGAAGCTCAGCATCAGCCATGAGAAAACTTGAGGCTGCTTATCATAAATGGTTAATATGCATTTTGGTAATATCATGGAAGGACAACGCAAAAATTGAGAGTGTCAGAGAAAGAACACAACAAAGGAAACTTGAAAATATCATTATAGAAAGAAGGCTACATTGGTTTGGTCATGTCAACCACATGGACACTAGCAGGATTCCAATACAATACCTCAACTGGGAACTAGATAGATACAAGAGAAGACCGGGCAGACCTCAACAAAACAGGAAGGGAGTAGTAACAAGAGACCACCATCACCTGAATATCACTTGGGAGGAAGCTAAAGAAGCAGCAGCTGATAGGACACAGTGGAGTCAACTTGTGGCCCAATGCATCGTTGATGCGAGGTAAACCGAAGACAGAAAAAAGATCCCACTTTAAAATTACAAAGAACCTCACAAAGATTTGCACTCACCACCACTGCTGCAATGAAAAATGCAAACAAACACAACTTTAACAATGCACTCAAATACTCATGATACAAGGAGAAATTCACCAAAGTACAGAGGCTGATATGGTTGGGGTATGCAATGAACAAACAAAAACAGTCAGTGGCGGGAAATATGGACAACAGATTCACACATGTAAGTTTCCTGGCAATGCCAGTTTCTTGGTATGAAGTCTAGCAGGACTTGATTACAGTGTTTTGCTGGGCATTACATTAGTTAAACAAGTGGTGCACATATACAAAAAAAAAAAAAACGCTGCATCTCCCAGTTTATTATACATTCTGGTTATTCAGAGGATGTTACTTGCTGGTGAGTGTAATATCCAGTATGGGTTATGTCAGATGAACAGTTTAGATATGAATGAGCAGAACAGGGCTCCACCCATCTTTATAAGTGGGCAAAATCTGAGTTTATTTTATTTTCAAGTACTTGTCAGTTAATTATTCTGGCTTTGATAAAATGATGGGTGGTAAAGGAGGATATTACCACAAATCTTGTCAGTCATACAACGCCAGTAAATAAATGCAATATAAATAAATGATATGTCATCTGTACAATGCACAGATATATTTGTTGGAAGAAAAAAATGCTTTCTCTTTTTTCCTGAGATGCTGCAGTTTTGAAGTTGATATACATAAGCAACTGGAGTGAGGTGTTGCAACCCCCATGTTGGTGATGTGGAGTGGTGGAGGCTTATCCACAAAATGTTTTCATCTTATTTATTTATTTATTTTAATGTGACTGATT